>NW_027478422.1:300000-471820 GCF_051014685.1 Ptiloglossa arizonensis
TACAACGGTATACGTACTTCTCCCCTAGGCCGTTCTAGTCATTCGTTTCGAGCATCAGAACTGCGAAAATTTTGAGTTTCTCAAGCGTTTCTTATCTCCAAACTGCCATACCTCGCGAACGGATTGATCAATGCGCAAAATTTCTATTGCATCTGAAAGTAGAAACTCGCCCGATTACAACGGTATGCGCACTTTTCCCCTAGGCGGTTCTAGTCATTCGTTTCGAGCATCAGAAATGCGAAAATTTTGAGTTTCTCAAGCGTTTGTTATCTCCAAACTGCCATATCTCGCGAACGGATTGATCAATCCGCAAAATTTCTGTTGCATCTGAAAGTAGAAACTCGCCCGATTACAATGGTATGCGTACTTCTCCCCTAGGCCGTTCTAGTTATTCATTTCGAGCATCAGAACTGCGAAAATTTTGAGTATCTCATGCGTTTCTTACCTCCAAACTGCCATATCTCGCGAACGGATTGACCAATCCGCAAAATTTCTGTTGCATCTGAAAGTAGAAACTCGCCCGATTACAACGGTATGCGCACTTTTCCCCTGGGCCGTTCTAGTTATTCGTTTCGAGCATCAGAACTGCGAAAATTTTGAGTCTCTAAAGCGTTTCTTATCTCCAAACTGCCATGTCTCGCGAACGGATTGATCAATCCGCAAAATTTCTGTTGCTTGTGAAACTAGAAACTCGCCCGATTACAACGGTATGCGTACTTCTCCCCTAGGCCGTTCTAGTCATTCGTTTCGAGCATCAGAACTGCGAAAATTTTGAGTTTCTCAAGCGTTTCTTACTTCAAAACTGCCGCATCTCGCGAACGGATCGACCAATCCGCAAAATTTCTGTTGCATCTGAAAGTAGAAACTCGCCCGATTACAACGGTATGTGTGGTTTTCCCCTAGGCCGTTCCACCTATTCGTTTCGAGCATCAGAACTGCGCAAATTTTGAGTTTCTCAAGCTTTCTTACCTTCAAACTGCCATATCTCTCGAACGGATTGACCGATCCGCAAAATTTCTGTTGCATCTGAAAGTAGAAACTCGCCCGATTACAACGGTATGCGCACTTTTCCCCTAGGCCGTTCTAGTTATTCGTTTCAAGCATCAGAACTGCGCAAATTTTGAGTTTCTCAAGCGTTTCTTACCTCCAAACTGCCATGTCTCGCGAACGGATTGATCAATCCGCAAAATTTCTGTTGCTTGTGAAAATAGAAACTCGCCCGATTACAACGGTATGCGTACTTCTCCCCTAGGCCGTTCTAGTCATTCGTTTCGAGCATCAGAACTGCGAAAATTTTGAGTTTCTCAAGCGTTTCTTATCTCCAAACTGCCATATCTCGCGAACGGATTGATCAATCCGCAAAATTTCTGTTGCATCTGAAAGCAGAAACTCGCCCGATTGCAACGGTATGCGCACTTTTCCCCTACGCCGTTCTAGTTACTCGTTTCTAGCATCAGAAATGCGAAAATTTTGAGTTTCTCAAGCGTTTCTTATTTCCAAACTGCCATATCTCGCGAACGGATTGATCAATCCGCAAAATTTCTGTTGCATCTGAAAGTAGACACTCGCCCGATTACAACGGAATGCGCACTTTTCCCCTAGGCGGTTCTAGTTATTCGTTTCGAGCATCAGAACTGCGAAAATTTTGAGTTTCTCAGGCGTTTCTTACATCCAAACTGCCACATCTCGCGAACGGATTGACCAATCCGCAAAATTTCTGTTACATCTGAAAGTAGAGACTCGCCCGATTACAACGGTATGTGTAGTTTTCCCCTAGGCCGTTTCAGTTCTTCGTTTCGAGCATCAGAACTGCGAAAATTTCGAATTTCTCAAGCGTTTCTTGCATCCAAACTGCCATGTCTCGCGAACGGATTGATCAATCCGCAAAATTTCTGTTGCTTGTGAAAATAGAAACTCGCCCGATTACAACGGTATGCGTGCTTCTCCCCTAGGTCGTTCTAGTCATTCGTTTCGAGCATCAGAACTGCGAAAATTTTGAGTTTCTCAAGCGTTTCTTATCTCCAAACTGCCATATCTCGCGAACGGATTGATCAATCCGCAAAATTTCTGTTGCATCTGAAAGTAGACACTCGCCCGATTACAACGGAATGCGCACTTTTCCCCTAGGCGGTTCTAGTTATTCGTTTCAAGCATCAGAACTGCGCAAATTTTGAGTTTCTCAAGCTTTCTTACCTTCAAACTGCCATATCTCGCGAACGGATTGACCGATCCGCAAAATTTCTGTTGCATCTGAAAGTAGAAACTCGCCCGATTACAGCGGTATGCGCACTTTTCCCCTAGGCCGTTCTAGTTATTCGTTTCAAGCATCAGAACTGCGAAAATTTTGAGTTTCTCAAGCGTTTCTTACATCCAAACTGCCACATCTCGCGAACGGATTGACCAATCCGCAAAATTTCTGTTGCATCTGAAAGTAGACACTCGCCCGATTAGACCGGTATGCGTGCTTCTCCCCTAGGCCGTTCTAGTCATTCGTTTCGAGCATCAGAACTGCGAAAATTTTGAGTTTCTCAAGCGTTTCTTATCTCCAAATTGCCATATCTCGCGAACGGATTGATCAATGCGCAAAATTTCTATTGCATCTGAAAGTAGAAACTCGCCCGATTACAACGGTATGCGCACTTTTCCCCTAGGCGGTTCTAGTCATTCGTTTCGAGCATCAGAAATGCGAAAATTTTGAGTTTCTCAAGCTTTTCTTATCTCCAAACTGCCATATCTCGCGAACGGATTGATCAATCAGCAAAATTTCTGTTGCATCTGAAAGTAGAAACTCGCCCGATTACAACGGTATGCGTACTTCTCCCCTAGGCCGTTCTAGTTATTCATTTCGAGCATCAGAACTGCGAAAATTTTGAGTATCTCAAGCGTTTCTTACCTCCAAACTGCCATATCTCGCGAACGGATTGACCAATCCGCAAAATTTCTGTTGCTTCTGAAAGTAGAAACTCGCCCGATTACAACGGTATGCGCACTTTTCCCCTAGGCGGTTCTAGTTATTCGTTTCAAGCATCAGAACTGCGCAAATTTTGAGTTTCTCAAGCTTTCTTACCTTCAAACTGCCATATCTCGCGTACGGATTGACCGATCCGCAAAATTTCTGTTGCATCTGAAAGTAGAAACTCGCCCGATTACAACGGTATGCGCACTTTTCCCCTAGGCCGTTCTAGTTATTCGTTTCAAGCATCAGAACTGCGCAAATTTTGAGTTTCTCAAGCGTTTCTTACCTCCAAACTGCCATATCTCGCGAACGGATTGACCGATCCGCAAAATTTCTGTTGCATCTGAAAGTAGACACTCGCCCGATTACAACGGTATACGTACTTCTCCCCTAGGCCGTTCTAGTCATTCGTTTCGAGCATCAGAACTGCGAAAATTTTGAGTTTCTCAAGCGTTTCTTATCTCCAAACTGCCATACCTCGCGAACGGATTGATCAATGCGCAAAATTTCTATTGCATCTGAAAGTAGAAACTCGCCCGATTACAACGGTATGCGCACTTTTCCCCTAGGCGGTTCTAGTCATTCGTTTCGAGCATCAGAAATGCGAAAATTTTGAGTTTCTCAAGCGTTTGTTATCTCCAAACTGCCATATCTCGCGAACGGATTGATCAATCCGCAAAATTTCTGTTGCATCTGAAAGTAGAAACTCGCCCGATTACAATGGTATGCGTACTTCTCCCCTAGGCCGTTCTAGTTATTCATTTCGAGCATCAGAACTGCGAAAATTTTGAGTATCTCATGCGTTTCTTACCTCCAAACTGCCATATCTCGCGAACGGATTGACCAATCCGCAAAATTTCTGTTGCATCTGAAAGTAGAAACTCGCCCGATTACAACGGTATGCGCACTTTTCCCCTGGGCCGTTCTAGTTATTCGTTTCGAGCATCAGAACTGCGAAAATTTTGAGTCTCTAAAGCGTTTCTTATCTCCAAACTGCCATGTCTCGCGAACGGATTGATCAATCCGCAAAATTTCTGTTGCTTGTGAAACTAGAAACTCGCCCGATTACAACGGTATGCGTACTTCTCCCCTAGGCCGTTCTAGTCATTCGTTTCGAGCATCAGAACTGCGAAAATTTTGAGTTTCTCAAGCGTTTCTTACTTCAAAACTGCCGCATCTCGCGAACGGATCGACCAATCCGCAAAATTTCTGTTGCATCTGAAAGTAGAAACTCGCCCGATTACAACGGTATGTGTGGTTTTCCCCTAGGCCGTTCCACCTATTCGTTTCGAGCATCAGAACTGCGCAAATTTTGAGTTTCTCAAGCTTTCTTACCTTCAAACTGCCATATCTCTCGAACGGATTGACCGATCCGCAAAATTTCTGTTGCATCTGAAAGTAGAAACTCGCCCGATTACAACGGTATGCGCACTTTTCCCCTAGGCCGTTCTAGTTATTCGTTTCAAGCATCAGAACTGCGCAAATTTTGAGTTTCTCAAGCGTTTCTTACCTCCAAACTGCCATATCTCGCGAACGGATTGACCGATCCGCAAAATTTCTGTTGCATCTGAAAGTAGACACTCGCCCGATTACAACGGTATACGTACTTCTCCCCTAGGCCGTTCTAGTTATTCGTTTCGAGCATCAGAACTGCGAAAATTTTGAGTTTCTCAAGCGTTTCTTACATCCAAACTGCCACATCTCGCGAACGGATTGACCAATCCGCAAAATTTCTGTTGCATCTGAAAGTAGAAACTCGCCCGATTACAACGGTATGTGTAGTTTTCCCCAAGGCCGTTCCAGTTATTCGTTTCGAGCATCAGAACTGCGAAAATTTCGAGTTTCTCTAGCGTTTCTTACATCCAAACTGCCATATCTCGCGAACGGATTGACCGATCCGCAAAATTTCTGTTGCATCTGAAAGTAGAAACTCGCCCGATTACAACGGTATGCCCACTTTTCCCCTAGGCCGTTCCAGTTATTCGTTTCGAGCATCAGAACTGCGAAAATTTTGAGTTTCTCAAGCGTTTCTTATCTCCAAACTGCCATATCTCGCGAACGGATTGATCAATCCGCAAAATTTCTGTTGCATCTGAAAGTAGAAACTCGCCCGATTACAACGGTATGCGTACTTCTCCCCTAGGCCGTTCTAGTTATTCATTTCGAGCATCAGAACTGCGAAAATTTTGAGTATCTCAAGCGTTTCTTACCTCCAAACTGCCATATCTCGCGAACGGATTGACCAATCCGCAAAATTTCTGTTGCATTTGAAAGTAGAAACTCGCCCGATTACAACGGTATGCGCACTTTTCCCCTGGGCCGTTCTAGTTATTCGTTTCGAGCATCAGAACTGCGAAAATTGTGAGTCTCTAAAGCGTTTCTTATCTCCAAACTGCCATGTCTCGCGAACGGATTGATCAATCCGCAAAATTTCTGTTGCTTGTGAAAGTAGAAACTCGCCCGATTACAACGGTATGCGTACTTCTCCCCTAGGCCGTTCTAGTTATTCATTTCGAGCATCAGAACTGCGAAAATTTTGAGTTTCTCAAGCGTTTCTTACCTCCAAACTGCCATATCTCGCGAACGGATTGACCAATCCGCAAAATTTCTGTTGCTTCTGAAAGTAGAAACTCGCCCGATTTCAACGGTATGCGCACTTTTCCCCTAGGCCGTTCTAGTTATTCGTTTCGAGCATCAGAACTGCGAAAATTTTGAGTTTCTCAAGCGTTTCTTACATCCAAACGGCCATATCTCGCGAACGGATTGACCAATCCGCAAAATTTCTGTTGCATTTGAAAGTAGAAACTCGCCCGATTACAACGGTATGCGTACTTCTCCCCTAGGCCGTTCTAGTCATTCGTTTCGAGCATCAGAACTGCGAAAATTTTGAGTTTCTCAAGCGTTTCTTATCTCCAAACTGCCATATCTCGCGAACGGATTGATCAATCCGCAAAATTTCTGTTGCATCTGAAAGTAGAAACTCGCCCGATTACAACGGTATGTGTAGTTTTCCCCAAGGCCGTTCCAGTTATTCGTTTCGAGCATCAGAACTGCGAAAATTTCGAGTTTCTCTAGCGTTTCTTACATCCAAACTGCCATATCTCGCGAACGGATTGACCGATCCGCAAAATTTCTGTTGCATCTGAAAGTAGACTCTCGCCCGATTACAACGGTATACGTACTTCTCCCCTAGGCCGTTCTAGTCATTCGTTTCGAGCATCAGAACTTCGAAAATTTTGAGTTTCTCAAGCGTTTCTTATCTCCAAACTGCCATATCTCCCGAACGGATTGATCAATCCTCAAAATTTCTGTTGCATCTGAAAGCAGAAACTCGCCCGATTACAACGGTATGCGCACTTTTCCCCTAGGCCGTTCTAGTTATTCGTTTCGAGCATCAGAACTCCCAAAATTTTGAGTTTCTCAAGCGTTTCTTACTTCCAAACTGCCGCATCTCGCGAACGGATCGACCAATCCGCAAAATTTCTGTTGCATCTGAAAGTAGAAACTCGCCCGATTACAACGGTATGTGTGGTTTTCCCCTAGGCTGTTCCACCTATTCGTTTCGAGCATCAGAACTGCGAAAGTTTTGAGTTTCTCAAGCGTTTCTTACCTCCAAACTGCCATATCTTGCGAACGGATTGACCAATCCGCAAAATTTCTGTTGCATCTGAAAGTAGAGACTCGCCCGATTACAAGGGTATGTGTAGTTTTCCCCTAGGCCGTTCCAGCTATTCGTTTCGAGCATCAGAACTGCGAAAATTTTGAGTTTCTCAAGCGTTTCTTACCTCCAAACTGCCATATCTCGCGAACGGATTGACCAATCCGCAAAATTTCTGTTGCATCTGAAAGTAGAGACTCGCCCGATTACAACGGTATGTGTAGTCTTCCCCTAGGCCGTTCCAGTTATTCGTTTCGAGCATCAGAACTGCGAAAATTTCGAATTTCTCAAGCGTTTCTTGCATCCAAACTGCCATGTCTCGCGAACGGATTGATCAATCCGCAAAATTTCTGTTGCTTGTGAAAGTAGAAACTCGCCCGATTACTACGGTATGCGTACTTCTCCCCTAGGCCGTTCTAGTCATTCGTTTCGAGCATCAGAACTGCGAAAATTTTGAGTTTCTCAAGCGTTTCTTATCTCCAAACTGCCATATCTCGCGAACGGATTGATCAATCCGCAAAATTTCTGTTGCATCTGAAAGTAGACACTCGCCCGATTACGACGGAATGCGCACTTTTCCCCTAGGCGGTTCCAGTTATTCGTTTCGAGCATCAGAACTGCGAAAATTTCGAATTTCTCAAGCGTTTCTTGCATCCAAACTGCCATATCTCGCGAATGGATTGACCGATCCGCAAAATTTCTATTGCATCTGAAAGTAGAAACTCGCCCGATTACAACGGTAGGTGTAGTTTTCCCCTAGGCCGTTCTAGTTATTCGATTCGAGCATCAGAACTGCGCAAATTTTGAGTTTCTGAAGCGTTTCTTACCTTCAAACTGCCATATCTCGCGATCGGATTGACCGATCCGCAAAATTTCTGTTGCATCTGAAAGTAGAATCTCGCCCGATTACAACGGTATGCGTACTTCTCCCCTAGGCCGTTCTAGTCATTCGTTTCGAGCATCAGAACTGCGAAAATTTTGAGTTTCTCAAGCGTTTCTTACCTCCAAACTGCCATATATCGCGAACGGATTAACCAATCCGCAAAATTTCTGTTGCACCTGAAAGTAGAAACTCGCCCGATTACAACGGTATACGTACTTCTCCCCTAGGCCGTTCTAGTCATTCGTTTCGAGCATCAGAACTGCGAAAATTTTGAGTTTCTCAAGCGTTTCTAACCTCCAAACTGCCATATATCGCGAACGGATTAACCAAACCGCAAAATTTCTGTTGCATCTGCAAGTAGAAACTCGCCCGATTACAACGGTAGGTGTAGTTTTCCCCTGGGCCGTTCTAGTTATTCGTTTCGAGCATCAGAACTGCGAAAATTTTGAGTCTCTAAAGCGTTTCTTATCTCCAAACTGCCATGTCTCGCGAACGGATTGATCAATCCGCAAAATTTCTGTTGCTTGTGAAAGTAGAAACTCGCCCGATTACAACGGTGTGCGTACTTCTCCCCTAGGCCGTTCTAGTCATTCGTTTCGAGCATCAGAACTGCGAAAATTTTGAGTTTCTCAAGCGTTTCTTATTTCCAAACTGCCATATCTCGCGAACGGATTGATCAATCCGCAAAATTTCTGTTGCATCTGAAAGTAGAAACTCGCCCGATTACAACGGTATGCGTACTTCTCCCCTAGGCCGTTCTAGTTATTCATTTCGAGCATCAGAACTGCGAAAATTTTGAGTTTCTCAAGCGTTTCTTACATCCAAACTGCCATATCTCGCGAACGGATTGATCAATCCGCAAAATTTCTGTTGCATCTGAAAGTAGAAACTCGTCCGATTACAACGGTATACGTACTTCTCCCCTAGGCCGTTCTAGTCATTCGTTTCGAGCATCAGAACTTCGAAAATTTTGAGTTTCTCAAGGGTTTCTTACATTCAAACTGCCATATCTCGCGAAGGGTTTGACCAATCCGCAAAATTTCTGTTGCATTTGAGAGTAGAAACTCGCCCGATTACAACGGTATGCGCACTTTTCCCCTAGGCCGTTCTAGTTATTCGTTTCGAGCATCAGAACTCCCAAAATTTTGAGTTTCTCAAGCGTTTCTTACTTCCAAACTGCCGCATCTCGCGAACGGATCGACCAATCCGCAAAATTTCTGTTGCATCTGAAAGTAGAAACTCGCCCGATTACAACGGTATGTGTGGTTTTCCCCTAGGCTGTTCCACCTATTCGTTTCGAGCATCAGAACTGCGAAAGTTTTGAGTTTCTCAAGCGTTTCTTACCTCCAAACTGCCATATCTTGCGAACGGATTGACCAATCCGCAAAATTTCTGTTGCATCTGAAAGTAGAGACTCGCCCGATTACAAGGGTATGTGTAGTTTTCCCCTAGGCCGTTCCAGCTATTCGTTTCGAGCATCAGAACTGCGAAAATTTTGAGTTTCTCAAGCGTTTCTTACCTCCAAACTGCCATATCTCGCGAACGGATTGACCAATCCGCAAAATTTCTGTTGCATCTGAAAGTAGAGACTCGCCCGATTACAACGGTATGTGTAGTCTTCCCCTAGGCCGTTCCAGTTATTCGTTTCGAGCATCAGAACTGCGAAAATTTCGAATTTCTCAAGCGTTTCTTGCATCCAAACTGCCATGTCTCGCGAACGGATTGATCAATCCGCAAAATTTCTGTTGCTTGTGAAAGTAGAAACTCGCCCGATTACTACGGTATGCGTACTTCTCCCCTAGGCCGTTCTAGTCATTCGTTTCGAGCATCAGAACTGCGAAAATTTTGAGTTTCTCAAGCGTTTCTTATCTCCAAACTGCCATATCTCGCGAACGGATTGATCAATCCGCAAAATTTCTGTTGCATCTGAAAGTAGACACTCGCCCGATTACGACGGAATGCGCACTTTTCCCCTAGGCGGTTCCAGTTATTCGTTTCGAGCATCAGAACTGCGAAAATTTCGAATTTCTCAAGCGTTTCTTGCATCCAAACTGCCATATCTCGCGAATGGATTGACCGATCCGCAAAATTTCTATTGCATCTGAAAGTAGAAACTCGCCCGATTACAACGGTAGGTGTAGTTTTCCCCTAGGCCGTTCTAGTTATTCGATTCGAGCATCAGAACTGCGCAAATTTTGAGTTTCTGAAGCGTTTCTTACCTTCAAACTGCCATATCTCGCGATCGGATTGACCGATCCGCAAAATTTCTGTTGCATCTGAAAGTAGAATCTCGCCCGATTACAACGGTATGCGTACTTCTCCCCTAGGCCGTTCTAGTCATTCGTTTCGAGCATCAGAACTGCGAAAATTTTGAGTTTCTCAAGCGTTTCTTACCTCCAAACTGCCATATATCGCGAACGGATTAACCAATCCGCAAAATTTCTGTTGCACCTGAAAGTAGAAACTCGCCCGATTACAACGGTATACGTACTTCTCCCCTAGGCCGTTCTAGTCATTCGTTTCGAGCATCAGAACTGCGAAAATTTTGAGTTTCTCAAGCGTTTCTAACCTCCAAACTGCCATATATCGCGAACGGATTAACCAAACCGCAAAATTTCTGTTGCATCTGCAAGTAGAAACTCGCCCGATTACAACGGTAGGTGTAGTTTTCCCCTGGGCCGTTCTAGTTATTCGTTTCGAGCATCAGAACTGCGAAAATTTTGAGTCTCTAAAGCGTTTCTTATCTCCAAACTGCCATGTCTCGCGAACGGATTGATCAATCCGCAAAATTTCTGTTGCTTGTGAAAGTAGAAACTCGCCCGATTACAACGGTGTGCGTACTTCTCCCCTAGGCCGTTCTAGTCATTCGTTTCGAGCATCAGAACTGCGAAAATTTTGAGTTTCTCAAGCGTTTCTTATTTCCAAACTGCCATATCTCGCGAACGGATTGATCAATCCGCAAAATTTCTGTTGCATCTGAAAGTAGAAACTCGCCCGATTACAACGGTATGCGTACTTCTCCCCTAGGCCGTTCTAGTTATTCATTTCGAGCATCAGAACTGCGAAAATTTTGAGTTTCTCAAGCGTTTCTTACATCCAAACTGCCATATCTCGCGAACGGATTGATCAATCCGCAAAATTTCTGTTGCATCTGAAAGTAGAAACTCGTCCGATTACAACGGTATGCGTACTTCTCCCCTAGGCCGTTCTAGTTATTCATTTCGAGCATCAGAACTGCGCAAATTTTGAGTTTCTCAAGGGTTTCTTACATTCAAACTGCCATATCTCGCGAAGGGTTTGACCAATCCGCAAAATTTCTGTTGCATTTGAGAGTAGAAACTCGCCCGATTACAACGGTATGCGCACTTTTCCCCTGGGCCGTTCTAGTTATTCGTTTCGAGCATCAGAACTGTGAAAATTTTGAGTCTCTAAAGCGTTTCTTATCTCCAAACTGCCATATCTCGCGAACGGATTGATCAATCCGCAAAATTTCTGTTGCATCTGAAAGTAGAATCTCGCCCGATTACAACGGTATGCGTACTTCTCCCCTAGGCCGTTCTAGTCATTCGTTTCGAGCATCAGAACTGCGAAAATTTTGAGTTTCTCAAGCGTTTCTTACCTCCAAACTGCCATATATCGCGAACGGATTAACCAATCCGCAAAATTTCTGTTGCACCTGAAAGTAGAAACTCGCCCGATTACAACGGTATACGTACTTCTCCCCTAGGCCGTTCTAGTCATTCGTTTCGAGCATCAGAACTGCGAAAATTTTGAGTTTCTCAAGCGTTTCTAACCTCCAAACTGCCATATATCGCGAACGGATTAACCAATCCGCAAAATTTCTGTTGCATCTGCAAGTAGAAACTCGCCCGATTACAACGGTAGGTGTAGTTTTCCCCTGGGCCGTTCTAGTTATTCGTTTCGAGCATCAGAACTGCGAAAATTTTGAGTCTCTAAAGCGTTTCTTATCTCCAAACTGCCATGTCTCGCGAACGGATTGATCAATCCGCAAAATTTCTGTTGCTTGTGAAAGTAGAAACTCGCCCGATTACAACGGTGTGCGTACTTCTCCCCTAGGCCGTTCTAGTCATTCGTTTCGAGCATCAGAAATGCGAAAATTTTGAGTTTCTCAAGCGTTTCTTATCTCCAAACTGCCATATCTCGCGAACGGATTGACCGATCCGCAAAATTTCTGTTGCATCTGAAAGTAGACACTCGCCCGATTACAACGGTAGGTATAGTTTTTCCCTAGGCCGTTCCAGCTATTCGTTTCGAGCATCAGAACTGCGAAAATTTTGGGTTTCTCAAGCGTTTCTTACCTCCAAACTGCCATATCTCGCGAACGGATTGACCAATCCGCAAAATTTCTGTTGCTTCTGAAAGTAGAAACTCGCCCGATTACAACGGTATGCGCACTTTTCCCCTAGGCCGTTCTAGTTATTCGTTTCGAGCATCAGAACTGCGAAAATTTTGAGTTTCTCAAGCGTTTCTTACATCCAAACGGCCATATCTCGCGAAGGGATTGACCAATCCGCAAAATTTCTGTTGATTGTGAAAGTAGAATCTCGCCCGATTACAACGGTATGCGTACTTCTCCCCTAGGCCGTTCTTGTCATTCGTTTCGAGCATCAGAACTGCGAAAATTTTGAGTTTCTCAAGCGTTTCTTATTTCCAAACTGCCATATCTCGCGAACGTATTGATCAATCCGCAAAATTTCTGTTGCATCTGAAAGTAGAAACTCGCCCGATTACAACGGTATGCGTACTTCTCCCCTAGGCCTTTCTAGTTATTCATTTCGAGCATCAGAACTGCGAAAATTTTGAGTTTCTCAAGCGTTTCTTACATCCAAACTGCCATATCTCGCGAACGGATTGATCAATCCGCAAAATTTCTGTTGCATCTGAAAGTAGAAACTCGCCCGATTACAACGGTATGCGTACTTCTCCCCTAGGCCGTTCTAGTTATTCATTTCGAGCATCAGAACTGCGCAAATTTTGAGTTTCTCAAGCGTTTCTTACATTCAAACTGCCATATCTCGCGAACGGATTGACCGATCCGCAAAATTTCTGTTGCATCTGAAAGTAGAAACTCGCCCGATTACAACGGTATGCGCACTTTTCCCCTAGGCCGTTCTAGTTATTCGTTTCAAGCATCAGAACTGCGCAAATTTTGAGTTTCTCAAGCGTTTCTTATCTCCAAACTGCCATATCTCGCGAACGGATTGATCAATCCGCAAAATTTCTGTTGCATCTGAAAGTAGACACTCGCCCGATTACAACGGAATGCGCACTTTTCCCCTAGGCGGTTCTAGTTATTCGTTTCGAGCATCAGAACTGCGAAAATTTTGAGTTTCTCAAGCGTTTCTTACATCCAAACGGCCATATCTCGCGAAGGGTTTGACCAATCCGCAAAATTTCTGTTGCATTTGAGAGTAGAAACTCGCCCGATTACAACGGTATGCGCACTTTTCCCCTGGGCCGTTCTAGTTATTCGTTTCGAGCATCAGAACTGTGAAAATTTTGAGTCTCTAAAGCGTTTCTTATCTCCAAACTGCCATGTCTCGCGAACGGATTGATCAATCCGCAAAATTTCTGTTGCTTGTGAAAGTAGAAACTCGCCCGATTACAACGGTATGCGTACTTCTCCCCTAGGCCGTTCTTGTCATTCGTTTCGAGCATCAGAACTGCGAAAATTTTGAGTTTCTCAAGCGTTTCTTATCTCCAAACTGCCATATCTCGCGAACGGATTGATCAATCCGCAAAATTTCTGTTGCATCTGAAAGTAGACACTCGCCCGATTACAACGGAATGCGCACTTTTCCCCTAGGCGGTTCTAGTTATTCGTTTCAAGCATCAGAACTGCGCAAATTTTGAGTCTCTCAAGCGTTTCTTACCTTCAAACTGCCATATCTAGCGAACGTATTGACCGAACCGCAAAATTTCTGTTGCATCTGAAAGTAGAAACTCGCCCGATTACAAAGGTATGCGCACTTTTCCCCTAGGCCGTTCTAGTTATTCGTTTCAAGCATCAGAACTGCGCAAATTTTGAGTTTCTCAAGCGTTTCTTACTTCCAAACTGCCGCATCTCGCGAACGGATCGACCAATCCGCAAAATTTCTGTTGCATCTGAAAGTAGAAACTCGCCCGATTACAACGGTATGTGTGGTTTTCCCCTAGGCCGTTCCACCTATTCGTTTCGAGCATCAGAACTGCGAAAATTTTGAGTTTCTCAAGCGTTTCTTACCTCCAAACTGCCATATCTCGCGAACGGATTGACAAATCCGCAAAATTTCTGTTGCATCTGAAAGTAGAGACTCGCCCGATTACAACGGTATGTGTAGCTTTCCCCTAGCCGTTCCAGTTATTCGTTTCGAGCATCAGAACTGCGAAAATTTCGAGTTTCTCAAGCGTTTCTTATCTCCAAACTACCATATCTCGCGAACGGGTTGATCAATCCGCAAAATTTCTGTTGCATCTGAAAGTAGAAACTCGCCCGATTACAACGGTATGCGTACTTCTCCCCTAGGCTGTTCTAGTTATTCATTTCGAGCATCAGAACTGCGAAAATTTTGAGTTTCTCAAGCGTTTCTTACCTCCAAACTGCCATATCTCGCGAACGGATTGACCAATCCGCAAAATTTCTGTTGCTTCTGAAAGTAGAAACTCGCCCGATTACAACGGTATGCGCACGTTTCCCCTAGGCCGTTCTAGTTATTCGTTTCGAGCATCAGAACTGCGAAAATTTTGAGTTTCTCAAGCGTTTCTTACATCCAAACGGCCATATCTCGCGAAGGGTTTGACCAATCCGCAAAATTTCTGTTGCATTTGAGAGTAGAAACTCGCCCGATTACAACGGTATGCGCACTTTTCCCCTGGGCCGTTCTAGTTATTCGTTTCGAGCATCAGAACTGTGAAAATTTTGAGTCTCTAAAGCGTTTCTTATCTCCAAACTGCCATGTCTCGCGAACGGATTGATCAATCCGCAAAATTTCTGTTGCTTGTGAAAGTAGAAACTCGCCCGATTACAACGGTATGCGTACTTCTCCCCTAGGCCGTTCTTGTCATTCGTTTCGAGCATCAGAACTGCGAAAATTTTGAGTTTCTCAAGCGTTTCTTATCTCCAAACTGCCATATCTCGCGAACGGATTGATCAATCCGCAAAATTTCTGTTGCATCTGAAAGTAGACACTCGCCCGATTACAACGGAATGCGCACTTTTCCCCTAGGCGGTTCTAGTTATTCGTTTCAAGCATCAGAACTGCGCAAATTTTGAGTCTCTCAAGCGTTTCTTACCTTCAAACTGCCATATCTAGCGAACGTATTGACCGAACCGCAAAATTTCTGTTGCATCTGAAAGTAGAAACTCGCCCGATTACAAAGGTATGCGCACTTTTCCCCTAGGCCGTTCTAGTTATTCGTTTCAAGCATCAGAACTGCGCAAATTTTGAGTTTCTCAAGCGTTTCTTACTTCCAAACTGCCGCATCTCGCGAACGGATCGACCAATCCGCAAAATTTCTGTTGCATCTGAAAGTAGAAACTCGCCCGATTACAACGGTATGTGTGGTTTTCCCCTAGGCCGTTCCACCTATTCGTTTCGAGCATCAGAACTGCGAAAATTTTGAGTTTCTCAAGCGTTTCTTACCTCCAAACTGCCATATCTCGCGAACGGATTGACAAATCCGCAAAATTTCTGTTGCATCTGAAAGTAGAGACTCGCCCGATTACAACGGTATGTGTAGCTTTCCCCTAGCCGTTCCAGTTATTCGTTTCGAGCATCTAAACTGCGAAAATTTCGAGTTTCTCAAGCGTTTCTTGCATTCAAACTGCCATATCTCGCGAACGGATTTACCGATCCGCAAAATTTCTGTTGCATCTGAAAGTAGAAACTCGCCCGATTACAACGGTATGCGCACATTTCCCCTAGGCCGTTCCAGTTATTCGTTTCGAGCATCAGAACTGCGAAAATTTTGAGTTTCTCAAGCGTTTCTTATCTCCAAACTGCCATATCTCGCGAACGGATCGATCAATCCGCAAAATTTCTGTTGCATCTGAAAGTAGAAACTCGCCCGATTACAACGGTATGCGCACTTTTCCCCTAGGCGGTTCTAGTTACTCGTTTCTAGCATCAGAACTGCGAAAATTTTGAGTTTCTCAAGCGTTTCTTACCTCCAAACTGCCATATCTCGCGAACGGATTGACCAATCCGCAAAATTTCTGTTGCATCTGAAAGTAGAGACTCGCCCGATTACAACGGTATGTGTAGTTTTCCCCTAGGCCGTTCCAGTTATTCGTTTCGAGCATCAGAACTGCGAAAATTTCGAGTTTCTCAAGCGTTTCTTACATCCAAACTGCCATATCTCGCGAACGGATTGACCGATCCGCAAAATTTCTGTTGCATCTGAAAGTAGAAACTCGCCCGATTACAACGGTATGCGCACTTTTCCCCTAGGCGGTTCTAGTTATTCGTTTCGAGCATCAGAACTGCGAAAACTTTGAGTTTCTCAAGCGTTTCTTATCTCCAAACTGCCATATCTCGCGAACGGGTTGATCAATCTGCAAAATTTCTGTTGCATCTGAAAGTAGAAACTCGCCCGATTACAACGGTATGCGTACTTCTCCCCTAGGCCGTTCTAGTTATTCGTTTCGAGCATCAGAACTGCGAAAATTTTGAGTTTCTCAAGCGTTTCTTACATCCAAACGGCCATATCTCGCGAAGGGTTTGACCAATCCGCAAAATTTCTGTTGCATTTGAGAGTAGAAACTCGCCCGATGACAACGGTATGCGCACTTTTCCCCTGGGCCGTTCTAGTTATTCGTTTCGAGCATCAGAACTGCGAAAATTTTGAGTCTCTAAAGCGTTTCTTATCTCCAAACTGCCATGTCTCGCGAACGGATTGATCAATCCGCAAAATTTCTGATGCTTGTGAAAGTAGAAACTCGCCCGATTACAACGGTATGCGTACTTCTCCCCTAGGCCGTTCTTGTCATTCGTTTCGAGCATCAGAACTGCGAAAATTTTGAGTTTCTCAAGCGTTTCTTATCTCCAAACTGCCATATCTCGCGAACGGATTGATCAATCCGCAAAATTTCTGTTGCATCTGAAAGTAGACACTCGCCCGATAACAACGGAATGCGCACTTTTCCCCTAGGCGGTTCTAGTTATTCGTTTCAAGCATCAGAACTGCGCAAATTTTGAGTTTCTCAAGCGTTTCTTACCTTCAAACTGCCATATCTCGCGAACGGGTTGATCAATCCGCAAAATTTCTGTTGCATCTGAAAGTAGAAACTCGCCCGATTACAACGGTATGCGTACTTCTCCCCTAGGCCGTTCTAGTTATTCATTTCGAGCATCAGAACTGCGAAAATTTTGAGTTTCTCAAGCGTTTCTTATTTCCAAACTGCCATGTCTCGCGAACGGATTGATCAATCCGCAAAATTTCTGTTGCATCTGAAAGTAGACACTCGCCCGATTACAACGGTATGGGCACTTTCCCCTAAGCCGTTCCAGTTATTCGTTTCGAGCATCAGAACTGCGCAAATTTTGAGTTTGTAAAGCGTTTCTTATCTCCAAACTGCCATATCTCGCGAACGGATTGATCAATCCGCAAAATTTCTGTTGCATCTGAAAGTAGAAACTCGCCCGATTACAACGGTATGCGTACTTCTCCCCTAGGCCGTTCTAGTTATTCATTTCGAGCATCAGAACTGCGAAAATTTTGAGTTTCTCAAGCGTTTCTTACCTCCAAACTGCCATATCTCGCGAACGGATTGACCAATCCGCAAAATTTCTGTTGCATCTGAAAGTAGAAACTCGCCCGATTACAACGGTATGCGCACTTTTCCCCTAGGCCATTCTAGTTATTCGTTTCGAGCATCAGAACTGCGAAAATTTTGAGTTTCTCAAGCGTTTCTTACATCCAAACGGCCATATCTCGCGAAGGGATTGACCAATCCGCAAAATTTCTGTTGATTGTGAAAGTAGAATCTCGCCCGATTACAACGGTATGCGTACTTCTCCCCTAGGCCGTTCTTGTCATTCGTTTCGAGCATCAGAACTGCGAAAATTTTGAGTTTCTCAAGCGTTTCTTATCTCCAAACTGCCATATCTCGCGAACGGATTGATCAATCCGCAAAATTTCTGTTGCATCTGAAAGTAGACAGTCGCCCGATTACAACGGAATGCGCACTCTTCCCCTAGGCGGTTCTAGTTATTCGTTTCAAGCATCAGAACTGCGCAAATTTTGAGTTTCTCAAGCGTTTCTTACCTCCAAACTGCCATATCTCGCGAAAGGATTGAACGATCCGCAAAATTTCTGTTAGATCTGAAAGTAGAAACTCGCCCGATTACAACGCTATGCGTACTTCTCCCCTAGGCCGTTCTAGTCATTCGTTTCGAGCATCAGAACTGCGAAAATTTTGAGTTTCTCAAGCGTTTCTTATCTCCAAACTGCCATATCTCGCGAACGGATTGATCAATCCGCAAAATTTCTGTTGCATCTGAAAGTAGACACTCGCCCGATTACAACGGAATGCGCACTTTTCCCCTAGGCGGTTCTAGTTATTCGCTTCAAGCATCAGAACTGCGCAAATTTTGAGTTTCTCAAGCGTTTCTTACCTTCAAACTGCCATATCTCGCGAACGGGTTGATCAATCCGCAAAATTTCTGTTGCATCTGAAAGTAGAAACTCGCCCGATTACAACGGTATGCGTACTTCTCCCCTAGGCCGTTCTAGTTATTCATTTCGAGCATCAGAACTGCGAAAATTTTGAGTTTCTCAAGGGTTTCTTATTTCCAAACTGCCATGTCTCGCGAACGGATTGATCAATCCGCAAAATTTCTGTTGCTTGTGAAAGTAGAAACTCGCCCGATTACAACGGTATGCGCACTTTTCCCCTAGGCCGTTCCAGTTATTCGTTTCGAGCATCAGAACTGCGCAAATTTTGAGTTTGTAAAGCGTTTCTTACCTCCAAACTGCCACATCTCGCGAACGGATTGACCAATCCGCAAAATTTCTGTTGCATCTGAAAGTAGAAACTCGCCCGATTACAACGGTATGTGTAGTTTTCCCCAAGGCCGTTCCAGTTATTCGTTTCGAGCATCAGAACTGCGAAAATTTCGAGTTTCTCTAGCGTTTCTTACATCCAAACTGCCATATCTCGCGAACGCATTGACCGATCCGCAAAATTTCTGTTGCATCTGAAAGTAGACACTCGCCCGATTAGAACGGTATTCGTACTTCTCCCCTAGGCGGTTCTAGTTATTCGTTTCGGGCATCAGAACTGCGAAAATTTTGAGTTTCTCTAGCGTTTCTTACATCCAAACTGCCATATCTCGCGAACGGATTGACCGATCCGCAAAATTTCTGTTGCATCTGAAAGTAGACACTCGCCCGATTACAACGGTATGCGTACTTCTCCCCTAGGCCGTTCTAGTCATTCGTTTCGAGCATCAGAAATGCGAAAATTTTGAGTTTCTCAAGCGTTTCTTTCCTCCAAACTGCCACATCTCGCGAACGGATTGACCAATTCGCAAAATTTCTGTTGCATCTGAAAGTAGAAACTCGCCCGATTACAACGGTATGTGTAGTTTTCCCCAAGGCCGTTCCAGTTATTCGTTTCGAGCATCAGAACTGCGAAAATTTCGAGTTTCTCTAGCGTTTCTTACATCCAAACTGCCATATCTCGCGAACGGATCGACCAATCCGCAAAATTTCTGTTGCATCTGAAAGTAGACACTCGCCCGATTACAACGGTATACGTACTTCTCCCCTAGGCCGTTCTAGTCATTCGTTTCGAGCATCAGAACTGCGAAAATTTTGAGTTTCTAAAGCGTTTCTTATCTCCAAACTGCCATATCTCGCGAACGGATTGACCGATCCGCAAAATTTCTGTTGCATCTGAAAGTTGACACTCGCCCAATTACAACGGTATGCGTACTTCTCCCCTAGGCCGTTCTAGTCATTCGTTACGAGCATCAGAACTGCGAAAATTTTGAGTTTCTCAAGCGTTTCTTACCTCCAAACTGCCACATCTCGCGAACGGATTGAAAAATCCGCAAAATTTCTGTTGCATCTGAAAGTAGAAACTCGCCCGATTACAACGGTATGTGTAGTTTTCCCCTAGGCCGTTCCAGCTATTCGTTTCGAGCATCAGAACTGCGAAAATTTTGAGTTTCTCAAGTGTTTCTTATCTCCAAACTGCCATATCTCGCGAACGGATTGATCAATCCGAAAAATTTCTGTTGCATCTGAAAGTAGAAACTCGCCCGATTACAACGGTATGCGCACTTTTCCCCTAGGCGGTTCTAGTTATTCGTTTCGAGCATCAGAACTGCGAAAATTTTGAGTTTCTCAAGCGTTTCTTACCTTCAAACTGCCATATCTCGCGAACGGATTGACCGATCCGCAAAATTTCTGTTGCATCTGAAAGTAGACATTCGCCCGATTACAACGGTATGCGCACTTTTCCCCTAGGCCGTTCTAGTTATTCGTTTCAAGCATCAGAACTGCGCAAATTTTGAGTTTCTCAAGCGTTTCTTACATTCAAACTGCCATATCTCGCGAACGGATTGACCGATCCGCAAAATTTCTGTTGCATCTGAAAGTAGAATCTCGACCGATTACAACGCTATGCGCACTTTTCCCCTACGCCGTTCTAGTTACTCGTTTCTAGCATCAGAACTGCGAAAATTTCGAGTTTCTCTAGCGTTTCTTACATCCAAACTGCCATATCTCGCGAACGCATTGACCGATCCGCAAAATTTCTGTTGCATCTAAAAGTAGACACTCGCCCGATTAGAACGGTATACGTACTTCTCCCCTAGGCGGTTCTAGTTATTCGTTTCGGGCATCAGAACTGCGAAAATTTTGAGTTTCTCTAGCGTTTCTTACATCCAAACTGCCATATCTCGCGAACGGATTGACCGATCCGCAAAATTTCTGTTGCATCTGAAAGTAGACACTCGCCCGATTACAACGGTATGCGTACTTCTCCCCTAGGCCGTTCTAGTCATTCGTTTCGAGCATCAGAACTGCGAAAATTTTGAGTTTCTCAAGCGTTTCTTTCCTCCAAACTGCCACATCTCGCGAACGGATTGACCAATTCGCAAAATTTCTGTTGCATCTGAAAGTAGAAACTCGCCCGATTACAACGGTATGTGTAGTTTTCCCCAAGGCCGTTCCAGTTATTCGTTTCGAGCATCAGAACTGCGAAAATTTCGAGTTTCTCTAGCGTTTCTTACATCCAAACTGCCATATCTCGCGAACGGATCGACCAATCCGCAAAATTTCTGTTGCATCTGAAAGTAGACACTCGCCCGATTACAACGGTATACGTACTTCTCCCCTAGGCCGTTCTAGTCATTCGTTTCGAGCATCAGAACTGCGAAAATTTTGAGTTTCTAAAGCGTTTCTTATCTCCAAACTGCCATATCTCGCGAACGGATTGACCGATCCGCAAAATTTCTGTTGCATCTGAAAGTTGACACTCGCCCAATTACAACGGTATGCGTACTTCTCCCCTAGGCCGTTCTAGTCATTCGTTTCGAGCATCAGAACTGCGAAAATTTTGAGTTTCTCAAGCGTTTCTTTCCTCCAAACTGCCACATCTCGCGAACGGATTGACCAATTCGCAAAATTTCTGTTGCATCTGAAAGTAGAAACTCGCCCGATTACAACGGTATGTGTAGTTTTCCCCAAGGCCGTTCCAGTTATTCGTTTCGAGCATCAGAACTGCGAAAATTTCGAGTTTCTCTAGCGTTTCTTACATCCAAACTGCCATATCTCGCGAACGGATCGACCAATCCGCAAAATTTCTGTTGCATCTGAAAGTAGACACTCGCCCGATTACAACGGTATACGTACTTCTCCCCTAGGCCGTTCTAGTCATTCGTTTCGAGCATCAGAACTGCGAAAATTTTGAGTTTCTAAAGCGTTTCTTATCTCCAAACTGCCATATCTCGCGAACGGATTGACCGATCCGCAAAATTTCTGTTGCATCTGAAAGTTGACACTCGCCCAATTACAACGGTATACGTACTTCTCCCCTAGGCCGTTCTAGTCATTCGTTTCGAGCATCAGAACTGCGAAAATTTTGTGTTTCTCAAGGGTTTCTTATTTCCAAACTGCCATATCTCGCGAACGGATTGATCAATCCGAAAAATTTCTGTTGCATCTGAAAGTAGAAACTCGCCCGATTACAACGGTATGCGCACTTTTCCCCTAGGCGGTTCTAGTTATTCGTTTCGAGCATCAGAACTGCGAAAATTTTGAGTTTCTCAAGCGTTTCTTGCATCCAAACTGCCATATCTCGCGAACCGATTGACCGATCCGCAAAATTTCTATTGCATCTGAAAGTAGAAACTCGCCCGATTACAACGGTATGCGCACTTTTCCCCTACGCCGTTCTAGTTACTCGTTTCTCGCATCAGAACTGCGAAAATTTTGAGTTTCTCAAGCGTTTCTTATTTCCAATCTGCCATATCTCACGAACGGATTGATCAATCCGCAAAATTTCTGTTGCATCTGAAAGTAGAAACTCGCGCGATTACAACGGTATGCGTACTTCTCCCCTAGGCCGTTCTAGTTATTCATTTCGAGCATCAGAACTGCGAAAATTTTGAGTTTCTCAAGCGTTTCTTACCTCCAAACTGCCATATCTCGCGAACGGATTGACCGATCCGCAAAATTTCTGTTGCATCTGAAAGTAGAAACTCGCCCGATTACAACGGTATGTGTAGTTTTCCCCTAGGCCGTTCCAGCTATTCGTTTCGAGCATCAGAACTGCGAAAATTTTGAGTTTCTCAAGCGTTTCTTATTTCCAAACTGCCATATCTCACGAACAGATTGATCAATCCGCAAAATTTCTGTTGCATCTGAAAGCAGAAACTCGCGCGATTACAACGGTATGCGTACTTCTCCACTAGGCCGTTCTAGTTATTCATTTCGAGCATCAGAACTGCGAAAATTTCAAGTTTCTCTAGCGTTTCTTACATCCAAACTGCCATATCTCGCGAACGGATTGACCGATCCGCAAAATTTCTGTTGCATCTGAAAGTAGACACTCGCCCGATTACAACGGTATACGTACTTCTCCCCTAGGCCGTTCTAGTCATTCGTTTCGAGCATCAGAACTGCGAAAATTTTGTGTTTCTCAAGGGTTTCTTATTTCCAAACTGCCATATCTCGCGAACGGATTGATCAATCCGAAAAATTTCTGTTGCATCTGAAAGTAGAAACTCGCCCGATTACAACGGTATGCGCACTTTTCCCCTAGGCGGTTCTAGTTATTCGTTTCGAGCATCAGAACTGCGAAAATTTTGAGTTTCTCAAGCGTTTCTTGCATCCAAACTGCCATATCTCGCGAACCGATTGACCGATCCGCAAAATTTCTATTGCATCTGAAAGTAGAAACTCGCCCGATTACAACGGTATGCGCACTTTTCCCCTACGCCGTTCTAGTTACTCGTTTCTCGCATCAGAACTGCGAAAATTTTGAGTTTCTCAAGCGTTTCTTATTTCCAATCTGCCATATCTCACGAACGGATTGATCAATCCGCAAAATTTCTGTTGCATCTGAAAGTAGAAACTCGCGCGATTACAACGGTATGCGTACTTCTCCCCTAGGCCGTTCTAGTTATTCATTTCGAGCATCAGAACTGCGAAAATTTTGAGTTTCTCAAGCGTTTCTTACCTCCAAACTGCCATATCTCGCGAACGGATTGACCGATCCGCAAAATTTCTGTTGCATCTGAAAGTAGAAACTCGCCCGATTACAACGGTATGTGTAGTTTTCCCCTAGGCCGTTCTAGTTATTCGTTTCAAGAATCAGAACTGCGCAAATTTTGAGTTTCTCAAGCGTTTCTTACCTCCAAACTGCCACATCTCGCGAACGGATTGACCAATCCGCAAAATTTCTGTTGCGTCTGAAAGTAGAAACTCGCCCGATTACAACGGTATGTGTAGTTTTCCCCAAGGCCGTTCCAGTTATTCGTTTCGAGCATCAGAACTGCGAAAATTTCGAGTTTCTCTAGCGTTTCTTACATCCAAACTGCCATATCTCGCGAACGCATTGACCGATCCGCAAAATTTCTGTTGCATCTGAAAGTAGACACTCGCCCGATTAGAACGGTATACGTACTTCTCCCCTAGGCGGTTCTAGTTATTCGTTTCGGGCATCAGAACTGCGAAAATTTTGAGTTTCTCTAGCGTTTCTTACATCCAAACTGCCATATCTCGCGAACGGATTGACCGATCCGCAAAATTTCTGTTGCATCTGAAAGTAGACACTCGCCCGATTACAACGGTATGCGTACTTCTCCCCTAGGCCGTTCTAGTCATTCGTTTCGAGCATCAGAAATGCGAAAATTTTGAGTTTCTCAAGCGTTTCTTTCCTCCAAACTGCCACATCTCGCGAACGGATTGACCAATTCGCAAAATTTCTGTTGCATCTGAAAGTAGAAACTCGCCCGATTACAACGGTATGTGTAGTTTTCCCCAAGGCCGTTCCAGTTATTCGTTTCGAGCATCAGAACTGCGAAAATTTCGAGTTTCTCTAGCGTTTCTTACATCCAAACTGCCATATCTCGCGAACGGATCGACCAATCCGCAAAATTTCTGTTGCATCTGAAAGTAGAAACTCGCCCGATTACAACGGTATGCGCACTTTTCCCCTACGCCGTTCTAATTACTCGTTTCTCGCATCAGAACTGCGAACATTTTGAGTTTCTCAAGCGTTTCTTATTTCCAAACTGCCATATCTCGCGAACGGATTGACCGATCCGCAAACTTTCTGTTGCATCTGAAAGTAGAAACTCGCCCGATTACAACGGTATGCGCACTTTTCCCCTAGGCGGTTCTAGTTATTCGTTTCGAGCATCAGAACTGCGAAAATTTTGAGTTTCTCAAGCGTTTCTTGCATCCAAACTGCCATATCTCGCGAACGGATTGACCGATCCGCAAAATTTCTGTTGCATCTGAAAGTAGAAACTCGCCCGATTACAACGGTATGCGCACTTTTCCCCTACGCCGTTCTAATTACTCGTTTCTCGCATCAGAACTGCGAAAATTTTGAGTTTCTCAAGCGTTTCTTATTTCCAAACTGCCATATCTCACGAACGGATTGATCAATCCGCAAAATTTCTGTTGCATCTGAAAGTAGAAACTCGCCCGATTACAACGGTATGCGCACTTTTCCCCTACGCCGTTCTAATTACTCGTTTCTCGCATCAGAACTGCGAAAATTTTGAGTTTCTAAAGCGTTTCTTATCTCCAAACTGCCATATCTCGCGAACGGATTGACCGATCCGCAAAATTTCTGTTGCATCTGAAAGTTGACACTCGCCCAATTACAACGGTAGGCGTACTTCTCCCCTAGGCCGTTCTAGTCATTCGTTACGAGCATCAGAACTGCGAATATTTTGAGTTTCTCAAGCGTTTCTTACCTCCAAACTGCCACATCTCGCGAACGGATTGAAAAATCCGCAAAATTTCTGTTGCATCTGAAAGTAGAAACTCGCCCGATTACAACGGTATGTGTAGTTTTCCCCTAGGCCGTTCCAGCTATTCGTTTCGAGCATCAGAACTGCGAAAATTTTGAGTTTCTCAAGTGTTTCTTATCTCCAAACTGCCATATCTCGCGAACGGATTGATCAATCCGAAAAATTTCTGTTGCATCTGAAAGTAGAAACTCGCCCGATTACAACGGTATGCGCACTTTTCCCCTAGGCGGTTCTAGTTATTCGTTTCGAGCATCAGAACTGCGAAAATTTTGAGTTTCTCAAGCGTTTCTTACCTTCAAACTGCCATATCTCGCGAACGGATTGACCGATCCGCAAAATTTCTGTTGCATCTGAAAGTAGACATTCGCCCGATTACAACGGTATGCCCACTTTTCCCCTAGGCCGTTCTAGTTATTCGTTTCAAGCATCAGAACTGCGCAAATTTTGAGTTTCTCAAGCGTTTCTTACATTCAAACTGCCATATCTCGCGAACGGATTGACCGATCCGCAAAATTTCTGTTGCATCTGAAAGTAGAATCTCGACCGATTACAACGCTATGCGCACTTTTCCCCTACGCCGTTCTAGTTACTCGTTTCTAGCATCAGAACTGCGAAAATTTTGAGTTTCTCAAGCGTTTCTTATTTCCAAACTGCCATATCTCGCGAACGGATCGACCAATCCGCAAAATTTCTGTTGCATCTGAAAGTAGAAACTCGCCCGATTACAACGGTATGTGTAGTTTTCCCCAAGGCCGTTCCAGTTATTCGTTTCGAGCATCAGAACTGCGAAAATTTCGAGTTTCTCTAGCGTTTCTTACATCCAAACTGCCATATCTCGCGAACGGATTGACCGATCCGCAAAATTTCTGTTGCATCTGAAAGTAGACACTCGCCCGATTACAACGGTATACGTACTTCTCCCCTAGGCCGTTCTAGTCATTCGTTTCGAGCATCAGAACTGCGCAAATTTTGAGTTTCTCAAGCGTTTCTTATCTCCAAACTGCCATATCTCGCGAACGGATTGACCAATCCGCAAAATTTCTGTTGCATCTGTAAGTAGAAACTCGCCCGATTACAACGGTATGCGCACTTTTCCCCTAGGCGGTTCTAGTTATTCGTTTCGAGCATCAGAACTGCGAAAATTTTGAGTTTCTCAAGCGTTTCTTGCATCCAAACTGCCATATCTCGCGAACGGATTGACCGATCCGCAAAATTTCTGTTGCATCTGAAAGTAGAATCTCGCCCGATTACAACGGTATGCGCACTTTTCCCCTACGCCGTTCTAATTACTCGTTTCTCGCATCAGAACTGCGAAAATTTTGAGTTTCTCAAGCGTTTCTTATTTCCAAACTGCCATATCTCACGAACGGATTGATCAATCCGCAAAATTTCTGTTGCATCTGAAAGTAGAAACTCGCCCGATTACAACGGTATGCGCACTTTTCCCCTACGCCGTTCTAATTACTCGTTTCTCGCATCAGAACTGCGAAAATTTTGAGTTTCTAAAGCGTTTCTTATCTCCAAACTGCCATATCTCGCGAACGGATTGACCGATCCGCAAAATTTCTGTTGCATCTGATAGTTGACACTCGCCCAATTACAACGGTATGCGTACTTCTCCCCTAGGCCGTTCTAGTCATTCGTTACGAGCATCAGAACTGCGAAAATTTTGAGTTTCTCAAGCGTTTCTTACCTCCAAACTGCCACATCTCGCGAACGGATTGAAAAATCCGCAAAATTTCTGTTGCATCTGAAAGTAGAAACTCGCCCGATTACAACGGTATGTGTAGTTTTCCCCTAGGCCGTTCCAGCTATTCGTTTCGAGCATCAGAACTGCGAAAATTTTGAGTTTCTCAAGTGTTTCTTATCTCCAAACTGCCATATCTCGCGAACGGATTGATCAATCCGAAAAATTTCTGTTGCATCTGAAAGTAGAAACTCGCCCGATTACAACGGTATGCGCACTTTTCCCCTAGGCGGCTCTAGTTATTCGTTTCGAGCATCAGAACTGCGAAAATTTTGAGTTTCTCAAGCGTTTCTTACCTTCAAACTGCCATATCTCGCGAACGGATTGACCGATCCGCAAAATTTCTGTTGCATCTGAAAGTAGACATTCGCCCGATTACAACGGTATGCCCACTTTTCCCCTAGGCCGTTCTAGTTATTCGTTTCAAGCATCAGAACTGCGCAAATTTTGAGTTTCTCAAGCGTTTCTTACATTCAAACTGCCATATCTCGCGAACGGATTGACCGATCCGCAAAATTTCTGTTGCATCTGAAAGTAGAATCTCGACCGATTACAACGCTATGCGCACTTTTGCCCTACGCCGTTCTAATTACTCGTTTCTAGCATCAGAACTGCGAAAATTTTGAGTTTCTCAAGCGTTTCTTATTTCCAAACTGCCATATCTCGCGAACGGATCGACCAATCCGCAAAATTTCTGTTGCATCTGAAAGTAGAAACTCGCCCGATTACAACGGTATGTGTAGTTTTCCCCAAGGCCGTTCCAGTTATTCGTTTCGAGCATCAGAACTGCGAAAATTTCGAGTTTCTCTAGCGTTTCTTATTTCCAAACTGCCATATCTCACGAACAGATTGATCAATCCGCAAAATTTCTGTTGCATCTGAAAGTAGAAACTCGCGCGATTACAACGGTATGCGTACTTCTCCACTAGGCCGTTCTAGTTATTCATTTCGAGCATCAGAACTGCGAAAATTTCAAGTTTCTCTAGCGTTTCTTACATCCAAACTGCCATATCTCGCGAACGGATTGACCGATCCGCAAAATTTCTGTTGCATCTGAAAGTAGACACTCGCCCGATTACAACAGTATACGTACTTCTCCCCTAGGCCGTTCTAGTCATTCGTTTCGAGCATCAGAACTGCGAAAATTTTGTGTTTCTCAAGGGTTTGTTATTTCCAAACTGCCATATCTCGCGAACGGATTGATCAATCCGAAAAATTTCTGTTGCATCTGAAAGTAGAAACTCGCCCGATTACAACGGTATGCGCACTTTTCCCCTAGGCGGTTCTAGTTATTCGTTTCGAGCATCAGAACTGCGAAAATTTTGAGTTTCTCAAGCGTTTCTTGCATCCAAACTGCCATATCTCGCGAACGGATTGACCGATCCGCAAAATTTCTATTGCATCTGAAAGTAGAAACTCGCCCGATTACAACGGTATGCGCACTTTTCCCCTACGCCGTTCTAGTTACTCGTTTCTCGCATCAGAACTGCGAAAATTTTGAGTTTCTCAAGCGTTTCTTATTTCCAAACTGCCATATCTCACGAACGGATTGATCAATCCGCAAAATTTCTGTTGCATCTGAAAGTAGAAACTCGCGCGATTACAACGGTATGCGTACTTCTCCCCTAGGCCGTTCTAGTTATTCATTTCGAGCATCAGAACTGCGAAAATTTTGAGTTTCTCAAGCGTTTCTTACCTCCAAACTGCCATATCTCGCGAACGGATTGACCGATCCGCAAAATTTCTGTTGCATCTGAAAGTAGAAACTCGCCCGATTACAACGGTATGTGTAGTTTTCCCCTAGGCCGTTCTAGTTATTCGTTTCAAGAATCAGAACTGCGCAAATTTTGAGTTTCTCAAGCGTTTCTTACCTCCAAACTGCCACATCTCGCGAACGGATTGACCAATCCGCAAAATTTCTGTTGCATCTGAAAGTAGAAACTCGCCCGATTACAACGGTATGTGTAGTTTTCCCCAAGGCCGTTCCAGTTATTCGTTTCGAGCATCAGAACTGCGAAAATTTCGAGTTTCTCTAGCGTTTCTTACATCCAAACTGCCATATCTCGCGAACGCATTGACCGATCCGCAAAATTTCTGTTGCATCTGAAAGTAGACACTCGCCCGATTAGAACGGTATACGTACTTCTCCCCTAGGCGGTTCTAGTTATTCGTTTCGGGCATCAGAACTGCGAAAATTTTGAGTTTCTCTAGCGTTTCTTACATCCAAACTGCCATATCTCGCGAACGGATTGACCGATCCGCAAAATTTCTGTTGCATCTGAAAGTAGACACTCGCCCGATTACAACGGTATGCGTACTTCTCCCCTAGGCCGTTCTAGTCATTCGTTTCGAGCATCAGAAATGCGAAAATTTTGAGTTTCTCAAGCGTTTCTTTCCTCCAAACTGCCACATCTCGCGAACGGATTGACCAATTCGCAAAATTTCTGTTGCATCTGAAAGTAGAAACTCGCCCGATTACAACGGTATGTGTAGTTTTCCCCAAGGCCGTTCCAGTTATTCGTTTCGAGCATCAGAACTGCGAAAATTTCGAGTTTCTCTAGCGTTTCTTACATCCAAACTGCCATATCTCGCGAACGGATCGACCAATCCGCAAAATTTCTGTTGCATCTGAAAGTAGACACTCGCCCGATTACAACGGTATACGTACTTCTCCCCTAGGCCGTTCCAGTCATTCGTTTCGAGCATCAGAACTGCGAAAATTTTGAGTTTCTAAAGCGTTTCTTATCTCCAAACTGCCATATCTCGCGAACGGATTGACCGATCCGCAAAATTTCTGTTGCATCTGAAAGTTGACACTCGCCCAATTACAACGGTATGCGTACTTCTCCCCTAGGCCGTTCTAGTCATTCGTTACGAACATCAGAACTGCGAAAATTTTGAGTTTCTCAAGCGTTTCTTACCTCCAAACTGCCACATCTCGCGAACGGATTGGAAAATCCGCAAAATTTCTGTTGCATCTGAAAGTAGAAACTCGCCCGATTACAACGGTATGTGTAGTTTTCCCCTAGGCCGTTCCAGCTATTCGTTTCGAGCATCAGAACTGCGAAAATTTTGAGTTTCTCAAGTGTTTCTTATCTCCAAACTGCCATATCTCGCGAACGGATTGATCAATCCGAAAAATTTCTGTTGCATCTGAAAGTAGAAACTCGCCCGATTACAACGGTATGCGCACTTTTCCCCTAGGCGGTTCTAGTTATTCGTTTCGAGCATCAGAACTGCGAAAATTTTGAGTTTCTCAAGCGTTTCTTACCTTCAAACTGCCATATCACGCGAACGGATTGACCGATCCGCAAAATTTCTGTTGCATCTGAAAGTAGACATTCGCCCGATTACAACGGTATGCCCACTTTTCCCCTAGGCCGTTCTAGTTATTCGTTCCAAGCATCAGAACTGCGCAAATTTTGAGTTTCTCAAGCGTTTCTTACATTCAAACTGCCATATCTCGCGAACGGATTGACCGATCCGCAAAATTTCTGTTGCATCTGAAAGTAGAATCTCGACCGATTACAACGCTATGCGCACTTTTCCCCTACGCCGTTCTAGTTACTCGTTTCTAGCATCAGAACTGCGAAAATTTTGAGTTTCTCAAGCGTTTCTTATTTCCAAACTGCCATATCTCGCGAACGGATCGACCAATCCGCAAAATTTCTGTTGCATCTGAAAGTAGAAACTCGCCCGATTACAACGGTATGTGTAGTTTTCCCCAAGGCCGTTCCAGTTATTCGTTTCGAGCATCAGAACTGCGAAAATTTCGAGTTTCTCTAGCGTTTCTTACATCCAAACTGCCATATCTCGCGAACAGATTGACCGATCCGCAAAATTTCTGTTGCATCTGAAAGTAGACACTCGCCCGATTACAACGGTATACGTACTTCTCCCCTAGGCCGTTCTAGTCATTCGTTTCGAGCATCAGAACTGCGAAAATTTTGTGTTTCTCAAGTGTTTCTTATCTCCAAACTGCCATATCTCGCGAACGGATTGACCGATCCGCAAAATTTCTGTTGCATCTGAAAGTAGAAACTCGCCCGATTACAACGGTATGCGCACTTTTCCCCTAGGCGGTTCTAGTTATTCGTTTCGAGCATCAGAACTGCGAAAATTTTGAGTTTCTCAAGCGTTTCTTACCTTCAAACTGCCATATCTCGCGAACGGATTGACCGATCCGCAAAATTTCTGTTGCATCTGAAAGTAGAATCTCGACCGATTACAACGCTATGCGCACTTTTCCCCTACGCCGTTCTAGTTACTCGTTTCTAGCATCAGAACTGCGAAAATTTTGAGTTTCTCAAGCGTTTCTTATTTCCAAACTGCCATATCTCGCGAACGGATCGACCAATCCGCAAAATTTCTGTTGCATCTGAAAGTAGAAACTCGCCCGATTACAACGGTATGTGTAGTTTTCCCCAAGGCCGTTCCAGTTATTCGTTTCGAGCATCAGAACTGCGAAAATTTCGAGTTTCTCTAGCGTTTCTTACATCCAAACTGCCATATCTCGCGAACGGATTGACCGATCCGCAAAATTTCTGTTGCATCTGAAAGTAGACACTCGCCCGATTACAACGGTATACGTACTTCTCCCCTAGGCCGTTCTAGTCATTCGTTTCGAGCATCAGAACTGCGAAAATTTTGTGTTTCTCAAGTGTTTCTTATCTCCAAACTGCCATATCTCGCGAACGGATTGACCGATCCGCAAAATTTCTGTTGCATCTGAAAGTAGAAACTCGCCCGATTACAACGGTATGCGCACTTTTCCCCTAGGCGGTTCTAGTTATTCGTTTCGAGCATCAGAACTGCGAAAATTTTGAGTTTCTCAAGCGTTTCTTACCTTCAAACTGCCATATCTCGCGAACGGATTGACCGATCCGCAAAATTTCTGTTGCATCTGAAAGTAGACATTCGCCCGATTACAACGGTATGCCCACTTTTCCCCTAGGCCGTTCTAGTTATTCGTTTCAAGCATCAGAACTGCGCAAATTTTGAGTTTCTCAAGCGTTTCTTACATTCAAACTGCCATATCTCGCGAACGGATTGACCGATCCGCAAAATTTCTGCTGCATCTGAAAGTAGAATCTCGACCGATTACAACGCTATGCGCACTTTTCCCCTACGCCGTTCTAGTTACTCGTTTCTAGCATCAGAACTGCGAAAATTTTGAGTTTCTCAAGCGTTTCTTATTTCCAAACTGCCATATCTCGCGAACGGATCGACCAATCCGCAAAATTTCTGTTGCATCTGAAAGTAGAAACTCGCCCGATTACAACGGTATGTGTAGTTTTCCCCAAGGCCGTTCCAGTTATTCGTTTCGAGCATCAGAACTGCGAAACTTTCGAGTTTCTCTAGCGTTTCTTACATCCAAACTGCCATATCTCGCGAACGGATTGACCGATCCGCAAAATTTCTGTTGCATCTGAAAGTAGACACTCGCCCGATTACAACGGTATACGTACTTCTCCCCTAGGCCGTTCTAGTCATTCGTTTCGAGCATCAGAACTGCGAAAATTTTGTGTTTCTCAAGTGTTTCTTATCTCCAAACTGCCATATCTCGCGAACGGATTGACCGATCCGCAAAATTTCTGTTGCATCTGAAAGTAGAAACTCGCCCGATTACAACGGTATGCGCACTTTTCCCCTAGGCGGTTCTAGTTATTCGTTTCGAGCATCAGAACTGCGAAAATTTTGAGTTTCTCAAGCGTTTCTTGCATCCAAACTGCCATATCTCGCGAACGGATTGACCGATCCGCAAAATTTCTGTTGCATCTGAAAGTAGAAACTCGCCCGATTACAACGGTATGCGCACTTTTCCCCTACGCCGTTCTAATTACTCGTTTCTCGCATCAGAACTGCGAAAATTTTGAGTTTCTCAAGCGTTTCTTATTTCCAAACTGCCATATCTCACGAACGGATTGATCAATCCGCAAAATTTCTGTTGCATCTGAAAGTAGAAACTCGCGCGATTACAACGGTATGCGTACTTCTCCCCTAGGCCGTTCTAGTTATTCATTTCGAGCATCAGAACTGCGAAAATTTTGAGTTTCTCAAGCGTTTCTTGCATCCAAACTGCCATATCTCGCGAACGGATTGACCGATCCGCAAAATTTCTATTGCATCTGAAAGTAGAAACTCGCCCGATTACAACGGTATGCGCACTTTTCCCCTACGCCGTTCTAGTTACTCGTTTCTCGCATCAGAACTGCGAAAATTTTGAGTTTCTCAAGCGTTTCTTATTTCCAAACTGCCATATCTCACGAACGGATTGATCAATCCGCAAAATTTCTGTTGCATCTGAAAGTAGAAACTCGCGCGATTACAACGGTATGCGTACTTCTCCCCTAGGCCGTTCTAGTTATTCATTTCGAGCATCAGAACTGCGAAAATTTTGAGTTTCTCAAGCGTTTCTTACCTCCAAACTGCCATATCTCGCGAACGGATTGACCGATCCGCAAAATTTCTGTTGCATCGGAAAGTAGAAACTCGCCCGATTACAACGGTATGTGTAGTTTTCCCCTAGGCCGTTCTAGTTATTCGTTTCAAGAATCAGAACTGCGCAAATTTTGAGTTTCTCAAGCGTTTCTTACCTCCAAACTGCCACATCTCGCGAACGGATTGACCAATCCGCAAAATTTCTGTTGCATCTGAAAGTAGAAACTCGCCCGATTACAACGGTATGTGTAGTTTTCCCCAAGGCCGTTCCAGTTATTCGTTTCGAGCATCAGAACTGCGAAAATTTCGAGTTTCTCTAGCGTTTCTTACATCCAAGCTGCCATATCTCGCGAACGCATTGACCGATCCGCAAAATTTCTGTTGCATCTGAAAGTAGACACTCGCCCGATTAGAACGGTATACGTACTTCTCCCCTAGGCGGTTCTAGTTATTCGTTTCGGGCATCAGAACTGCGAAAATTTTGAGTTTCTCTAGCGTTTCTTACATCCAAACTGCCATATCTCGCGAACGGATTGACCGATCCGCAAAATTTCTGTTGCATCTGAAAGTAGACACTCGCCCGATTACAACGGTATGCGTACTTCTCCCCTAGGCCGTTCTAGTCATTCGTTTCGAGCATCAGAAATGCGAAAATTTTGAGTTTCTCAAGCGTTTCTTTCCTCCAAACTGCCACATCTCGCGAACGGATTGACCAATTCGCAAAATTTCTGTTGCATCTGAAAGTAGAAACTCGCCCGATTACAACGGTATGTGTAGTTTTCCCCAAGGCCGTTCCAGTCATTCGTTACGAGCATCAGAACTGCGAAAATTTTGAGTTTCTCAAGCGTTTCTTACCTCCAAACTGCCACATCTCGCGAACGGATTGAAAAATCCGCAAAATTTCTGTTGCATCTGAAAGTAGAAACTCGCCCGATTACAACGGTATGTGTAGTTTTCCCCTAGGCCGTTCCAGCTATTCGTTTCGAGCATCAGAACTGCGAAAATTTTGAGTTTCTCAAGTGTTTCTTATCTCCAAACTGCCATATCTCGCGAACGGATTGATCAATCCGAAAAATTTCTGTTGCATCTGAAAGTAGAAACTCGCCCGATTACAACGGTATGCGCACTTTTCCCCTAGGCGGTTCTAGTTATTCGTTTCGAGCATCAGAACTGCGAAAATTTTGAGTTTCTCAAGCGTTTCTTACCTTCAAACTGCCATATCTCGCGAACGGATTGACCGATCCGCAAAATTTCTGTTGCATCTGAAAGTAGAATCTCGACCGATTACAACGCTATGCGCACTTTTCCCCTACGCCGTTCTAGTTACTCGTTTCTAGCATCAGAACTGCGAAAATTTTGAGTTTCTCAAGCGTTTCTTATTTCCAAACTGCCATATCTCGCGAACGGATCGACCAATCCGCAAAATTTCTGTTGCATCTGAAAGTAGAAACTCGCCCGATTACAACGGTATGTGTAGTTTTCCCCAAGGCCGTTCCAGTTATTCGTTTCGAGCATCAGAACTGCGAAACTTTCGAGTTTCTCTAGCGTTTCTTACATCCAAACTGCCATATCTCGCGAACGGATTGACCGATCCGCAAAATTTCTGTTGCATCTGAAAGTAGACACTCGCCCGATTACAACGGTATACGTACTTCTCCCCTAGGCCGTTCTAGTCATTCGTTTCGAGCATCAGAACTGCGAAAATTTTGTGTTTCTCAAGTGTTTCTTATCTCCAAACTGCCATATCTCGCGAACGGATTGACCGATCCGCAAAATTTCTGTTGCATCTGAAAGTAGAAACTCGCCCGATTACAACGGTATGCGCACTTTTCCCCTAGGCGGTTCTAGTTATTCGTTTCGAGCATCAGAACTGCGAAAATTTTGAGTTTCTCAAGCGTATCTTGCATCCAAACTGCCATATCTCGCGAACGGATTGACCGATCCGCAAAATTTCTGTTGCATCTGAAAGTAGAAACTCGCCCGATTACAACGGTATGCGCACTTTTCCCCTACGCCGTTCTAATTACTCGTTTCTCGCATCAGAACTGCGAAAATTTTGAGTTTCTCAAGCGTTTCTTATTTCCAAACTGCCATATCTCACGAACGGATTGATCAATCCGCAAAATTTCTGTTGCATCTGAAAGTAGAAACTCGCGCGATTACAACGGTATGCGTACTTCTCCCCTAGGCCGTTCTAGTTATTCATTTCGAGCATCAGAACTGCGAAAATTTTGAGTTTCTCAAGCGTTTCTTACCTCCAAACTGCCATATCTCGCGAACGGATTGACCGATCCGCAAAATTTCTGTTGCATCTGAAAGTAGAAACTCGCCCGATTACAACGGTATACGTACTTCTCCCCTAGGCCGTTCCAGTCATTCGTTTCGAGCATCAGAACTGCGAAAATTTTGAGTTTCTAAAGCGTTTCTTATCTCCAAACTGCCATATCTCGCGAACGGATTGACCGATCCGCAAAATTTCTGTTGCATCTGAAAGTTGACACTCGCCCAATTACAACGGTATGCGTACTTCTCCCCTAGGCCGTTCTAGTCATTCGTTACGAGCATCAGAACTGCGAAAATTTTGAGTTTCTCAAGCGTTTCTTACCTCCAAACTGCCACATCTCGCGAACGGATTGAAAAATCCGCAAAATTTCTGTTGCATCTGAAAGTAGAAACTCGCCCGATTACAACGGTATGTGTAGTTTTCCCCTAGGCCGTTCCAGCTATTCGTTTCGAGCATCAGAACTGCGAAAATTTTGAGTTTCTCAAGTGTTTCTTATCTCCAAACTGCCATATCTCGCGAACGGATTGATCAATCCGAAAAATTTCTGTTGCATCTGAAAGTAGAAACTCGCCCGATTACAACGGTATGCGCACTTTTCCCCTAGGCGGTTCTAGTTATTCGTTTCGAGCATCAGAACTGCGAAAATTTTGAGTTTCTCAAGCGTTTCTTACCTTCAAACTGCCATATCTCGCGAACGGATTGACCGATCCGCAAAATTTCTGTTGCATCTGAAAGTAGACATTCGCCCGATTACAACGGTATGCGCACTTTTCCCCTACGCCGTTCTAATTACTCGTTTCTCGCATCAGAACTGCGAAAATTTTGAGTTTCTCAAGCGTTTCTTATTTCCAAACTGCCATATCTCACGAACGGATTGATCAATCCGCAAAATTTCTGTTGCATCTGAAAGTAGAAACTCGCGCGATTACAACGGTATGCGTACTTCTCCCCTAGGCCGTTCTAGTTATTCATTTCGAGCATCAGAACTGCGAAAATTTTGAGTTTCTCAAGCGTTTCTTACCTCCAAACTGCCATATCTCGCGAACGGATTGACCGATCCGCAAAATTTCTGTTGCATCTGAAAGTAGAAACTCGCCCGATTACAACGGTATACGTACTTCTCCCCTAGGCCGTTCCAGTCATTCGTTTCGAGCATCAGAACTGCGAAAATTTTGAGTTTCTAAAGCGTTTCTTATCTCCAAACTGCCATATCTCGCGAACGGATTGACCGATCCGCAAAATTTCTGTTGCATCTGAAAGTTGACACTCGCCCAATTACAACGGTATGCGTACTTCTCCCCTAGGCCGTTCTAGTCATTCGTTACGAGCATCAGAACTGCGAAAATTTTGAGTTTCTCAAGCGTTTCTTACCTCCAAACTGCCACATCTCGCGAACGGATTGAAAAATCCGCAAAATTTCTGTTGCATCTGAAAGTAGAAACTCGCCCGATTACAACGGTATGTGTAGTTTTCCCCTAGGCCGTTCCAGCTATTCGTTTCGAGCATCAGAACTGCGAAAATTTTGAGTTTCTCAAGTGTTTCTTATCTCCAAACTGCCATATCTCGCGAACGGATTGATCAATCCGAAAAATTTCTGTTGCATCTGAAAGTAGAAACTCGCCCGATTACAACGGTATGCGCACTTTTCCCCTAGGCGGTTCTAGTTATTCGTTTCGAGCATCAGAACTGCGAAAATTTTGAGTTTCTCAAGCGTTTCTTACCTTCAAACTGCCATATCTCGCGAACGGATTGACCGATCCGCAAAATTTCTGTTGCATCTGAAAGTAGACATTCGCCCGATTACAACGGTATGCCCACTTTTCCCCTAGGCCGTTCTAGTTATTCGTTTCAAGCATCAGAACTGCGCAAATTTTGAGTTTCTCAAGCGTTTCTTACATTCAAACTGCCATATCTCGCGAACGGATTGACCGATCCGCAAAATTTCTGTTGCATCTGAAAGTAGAATCTCGACCGATTACAACGCTATGCGCACTTTTCCCCTACGCCGTTCTAGTTACTCGTTTCTAGCATCAGAACTGCGAAAATTTTGAGTTTCTCAAGCGTTTCTTATTTCCAAACTGCCATATCTCGCGAACGGATCGACCAATCCGCAAAATTTCTGTTGCATCTGAAAGTAGAAACTCGCCCGATTACAACGGTATGTGTAGTTTTCCCCAAGGCCGTTCCAGTTATTCGTTTCGAGCATCAGAACTGCGAAACTTTCGAGTTTCTCTAGCGTTTCTTACATCCAAACTGCCATATCTCGCGAACGGATTGACCGATCCGCAAAATTTCTGTTGCATCTGAAAGTAGACACTCGCCCGATTACAACGGTATACGTACTTCTCCCCTAGGCCGTTCTAGTCATTCGTTTCGAGCATCAGAACTGCGAAAATTTTGTGTTTCTCAAGTGTTTCTTATCTCCAAACTGCCATATCTCGCGAACGGATTGACCGATCCGCAAAATTTCTGTTGCATCTGAAAGTAGAAACTCGCCCGATTACAACGGTATGCGCACTTTTCCCCTAGGCGGTTCTAGTTATTCGTTTCGAGCATCAGAACTGCGAAAATTTTGAGTTTCTCAAGCGTTTCTTGCATCCAAACTGCCATATCTCGCGAACGGATTGACCGATCCGCAAAATTTCTGTTGCATCTGAAAGTAGAAACTCGCCCGATTACAACGGTATGCGCACTTTTCCCCTACGCCGTTCTAATTACTCGTTTCTCGCATCAGAACTGCGAAAATTTTGAGTTTCTCAAGCGTTTCTTATTTCCAAACTGCCATATCTCACGAACGGATTGATCAATCCGCAAAATTTCTGTTGCATCTGAAAGTAGAAACTCGCGCGATTACAACGGTATGCGCACTTTTCCCCTGGGCCGTTCTAGTTATTCATTTCGAGCATCAGAACTGCGAAAATTTTGAGTTTCTCAAGCGTTTCTTACCTCCAAACTGCCATATCTCGCGAACGGATTGACCGATCCGCAAAATTTCTGTTGCATCTGAAAGTAGAAACTCGCCCGATTACAACGGTATGTGTAGTTTTCCCCAAGGCCGTTCCAGTTATTCGTTTCGAGCATCAGAACTGCGAAAATTTCGAGTTTCTCTAGCGTTTCTTACATCCAAACTGCCATATCTCGCGAACGGATTGACCGATCCGCAAAATTTCTGTTGCATCTGAAAGTAGACACTCGCCCGATTACAACGGTATACGTACTTCTCCCCTAGGCCGTTCTAGTCATTCGTTTCGAGCATCAGAACTGCGAAAATTTTGTGTTTCTCAAGGGTTTCTTATTTCCAAACTGCCATATCTCGCGAACGGATTGATCAATCCGAAAAATTTCTGTTGCATCTGAAAGTAGAAACTCGCCCGATTACAACGGTATGCGCACTTTTCCCCTAGGCGGTTCTAGTTATTCGTTTCGAGCATCAGAACTGCGAAAATTTTGAGTTTCTCAAGCGTTTCTTACCTTCAAACTGCCATATCTCGCGAACGGATTGACCGATCCGCAAAATTTCTGTTGCATCTGAAAGTAGACATTCGCCCGATTACAACGGTATGCCCACTTTTCCCCTAGGCCGTTCTAGTTATTCGTTTCAAGCATCAGAACTGCGCAAATTTTGAGTTTCTCAAGCGTTTCTTACATTCAAACTGCCATATCTCGCGAACGGATTGACCGATCCGCAAAATTTCTGTTGCATCTGAAAGTAGAATCTCGACCGATTACAACGCTATGCGCACTTTTCCCCTACGCCGTTCTAGTTACTCGTTTCTAGCATCAGAACTGCGAAAATTTTGAGTTTCTCAAGCGTTTCTTATTTCCAAACTGCCATATCTCGCGAACGGATCGACCAATCCGCAAAGTTTCTGTTGCATCTGAAAGTAGAAACTCGCCCGATTACAACGGTATGTGTAGTTTTCCCCTAGGCGGTTCTAGTTATTCGTTTCGAGCATCAGAACTGCGAAAATTTTGAGTTTCTCAAGCGTTTCTTACCTCCAAACTGCCATATCTCGCGAACGGATTGACCGATCCGCAAAATTTCTGTTGCATCTGAAAGTAGACATTCGCCCGATTACAACGGTATGCCCACTTTTCCCCTAGGCCGTTCTAGTTATTCGTTTCAAGCATCAGAACTGCGCAAATTTTGAGTTTCTCAAGCGTTTCTTACATCCAAACTGCCATATCTCGCGAACGGATTGACCGATCCGCAAAATTTCTGTTGCATCTGAAAGTAGACACTCGCCCAATTACAACGGTGTGCGTACTTCTCCCCTAGGCCGTTCTAGTCATTCGTTACGAGCATCAGAACTGCGAAAATTTTGAGTTTCTCAAGCCTTTCTTACCTCCAAACTGCCACATCTCGCGAACGGATTGAAAAATCCGCAAAATTTCTGTTGCATCTGAAAGTAGAAACTCGCCCGATTACAACGGTATGTGTAGTTTTCCCCTAGGCCGTTCCAGCTATTCGTTTCGAGCATCAGAACTGCGAAAATTTTGAGTTTCTCAAGTGTTTCTTATCTCCAAACTGCCATATCTCGCGAACGGATTGATCAATCCGAAAAATTTCTGTTGCATCTGAAAGTAGAAACTCGCCCGATTACAACGGTATGCGCACTTTTCCCCTAGGCGGTTCTAGTTATTCGTTTCGAGCATCAGAACTGCGAAAATTTTGAGTTTCTCAAGCGTTTCTTACCTTCAAACTGCCATATCTCGCGAACGGATTGACCGATCCGCAAAATTTCTGTTGCATCTGAAAGTAGACATTCGCCCGATTACAACGGTATGCCCACTTTTCCCCTAGGCCGTTCTAGTTATTCGTTTCAAGCATCAGAACTGCGCAAATTTTGAGTTTCTCAAGCGTTTCTTACATTCAAACTGCCATATCTCGCGAACGGATTGACCGATCCGCAAAATTTCTGTTGCATCTGAAAGTAGAATCTCGACCGATTACAACGCTATGCGCACTTTTCCCCTACGCCGTTCTAGTTACTCGTTTCTAGCATCAGAACTGCGAAAATTTTGAGTTTCTCAAGCGTTTCTTATTTCCAAACTGCCATATCTCGCGAACGGATCGACCAATCCGCAAAATTTCTGTTGCATCTGAAAGTAGAAACTCGCCCGATTACAACGGTATGTGTAGTTTTCCCCAAGGCCGTTCCAGTTATTCGTTTCGAGCATCAGAACTGCGAAACTTTCGAGTTTCTCTAGCGTTTCTTACATCCAAACTGCCATATCTCGCGAACGGATTGACCGATCCGCAAAATTTCTGTTGCATCTGAAAGTAGACACTCGCCCGATTACAACGGTATACGTACTTCTCCCCTAGGCCGTTCTAGTCATTCGTTTCGAGCATCAGAACTGCGAAAATTTTGTGTTTCTCAAGTGTTTCTTATCTCCAAACTGCCATATCTCGCGAACGGATTGACCGATCCGCAAAATTTCTGTTGCATCTGAAAGTAGAAACTCGCCCGATTACAACGGTATGCGCACTTTTCCCTAGGCGGTTCTAGTTATTCGTTTCGAGCATCAGAACTGCGAAAATTTTGAGTTTCTCAAGCGTTTCTTGCATCCAAACTGCCATATCTCGCGAACGGATTGACCGATCCGCAAAATTTCTGTTGCATCTGAAAGTAGAAACTCGCCCGATTACAACGGTATGCGCACTTTTCCCCTACGCCGTTCTAATTACTCGTTTCTCGCATCAGAACTGCGAAAATTTTGAGTTTCTCAAGCGTTTCTTATTTCCAAACTGCCATATCTCACGAACGGATTGATCAATCCGCAAAATTTCTGTTGCATCTGAAAGTAGAAACTCGCGCGATTACAACGGTATGCGCACTTTTCCCCTGGGCCGTTCTAGTTATTCATTTCGAGCATCAGAACTGCGAAAATTTTGAGTTTCTCAAGCGTTTCTTACCTCCAAACTGCCATATCTCGCGAACGGATTGACCGATCCGCAAAATTTCTGTTGCATCTGAAAGTAGAAACTCGCCCGATTACAACGGTATGTGTAGTTTTCCCCAAGGCCGTTCCAGTTATTCGTTTCGAGCATCAGAACTGCGAAAATTTCGAGTTTCTCTAGCGTTTCTTACATCCAAACTGCCATATCTCGCGAACGGATTGACCGATCCGCAAAATTTCTGTTGCATCTGAAAGTAGACACTCGCCCGATTACAACGGTATACGTACTTCTCCCCTAGGCCGTTCTAGTCATTCGTTTCGAGCATCAGAACTGCGAAAATTTTGTGTTTCTCAAGGGTTTCTTATTTCCAAACTGCCATATCTCGCGAACGGATTGATCAATCCGAAAAATTTCTGTTGCATCTGAAAGTAGAAACTCGCCCGATTACAACGGTATGCGCACTTTTCCCCTAGGCGGTTCTAGTTATTCGTTTCGAGCATCAGAACTGCGAAAATTTTGAGTTTCTCAAGCGTTTCTTACCTTCAAACTGCCATATCTCGCGAACGGATTGACCGATCCGCAAAATTTCTGTTGCATCTGAAAGTAGACATTCGCCCGATTACAACGGTATGCCCACTTTTCCCCTAGGCCGTTCTAGTTATTCGTTTCAAGCATCAGAACTGCGCAAATTTTGAGTTCTCAAGCGTTTCTTACATTCAAACTGCATATCTCGCGAACGGATTGACCGATCCGCAAAATTTCTGTTGCATCTGAAAGTAGAATCTCGACCGATTACAACGCTATGCGCACTTTCCCCTACGCCGTTCTAGTTACTCGTTTCTAGCATCAGAACTGCGAAAATTTTGAGTTTCTCAAGCGTTCTTATTTCCAACTGCCATATCTCGCGAACGGATCGACCAATCCGCAAAGTTTCTGTTGCATCTGAAAGTAGAAACTCGCCCGATTACAACGGTATGTGTAGTTTTCCCCTAGGCGGTTCTAGTTATTCGTTTCGAGCATCAGAACTGCGAAAATTTTGAGTTTCTCAAGCGTTTCTTACCTCCAAACTGCCATATCTCGCGAACGGATTGGACCGATCCGCAAAATTTCTGTTGCATCTGAAAGTAGACATTCGCCCGATTACAACGGTATGCCCACTTTTCCCCTAGGCCGTTCTAGTTATTCGTTTCAAGCATCAGAACTGCGCAAATTTTGAGTTTCTCAAGCGTTTCTTACATCCAAACTGCCATATCTCGCGAAGCGATTGACCGATCCGCAAAATTTCTGTTGCATCTGAAAGTAGACACTCGCCCAATTACACGGTATGCGTACTTCTCCCCTAGGCCGTTCTAGTCATTCGTTACGAGCATCAGAACTGCGAAAATTTTGAGTTTCTCAAGCCTTTCTTACCTCCAAACTGCCACATCTCGCGAACGGATTGAAAAATCCGCAAAATTTCTGTTGCATCTGAAAGTAGAAACTCGCCCGATTACAACGGTATGTGTAGTTTTCCCCTAGGCCGTTCCAGCTATTCGTTTCGAGCATCAGAACTGCGAAAATTTTGAGTTTCTCAAGTGTTTCTTATCTCCAAACTGCCATATCTCGCGAACGGATTGATCAATCCGAAAAATTTCTGTTGCATCTGAAAGTAGAAACTCGCCCGATTACAACGGTATGCGCACTTTTCCCCTAGGCGGTTCTAGTTATTCGTTTCGAGCATCAGAACTGCGAAAATTTTGAGTTTCTCAAGCGTTTCTTACCTTCAAACTGCCATATCTCGCGAACGGATTGACCGATCCGCAAAATTTCTGTTGCATCTGAAAGTAGACATTCGCCCGATTACAACGGTATGCCCACTTTTCCCCTAGGCCGTTCTAGTTATTCGTTTCAAGCATCAGAACTGCGCAAATTTTGAGTTTCTCAAGCGTTTCTTACATTCAAACTGCCATATCTCGCGAACGGATTGACCGATCCGCAAAATTTCTGTTGCATCTGAAAGTAGAATCTCGACCGATTACAACGCTATGCGCACTTTTCCCCTACGCCGTTCTAGTTACTCGTTTCTAGCATCAGAACTGCGAAAATTTTGAGTTTCTCAAGCGTTTCTTATTTCCAAACTGCCATATCTCGCGAACGGATCGACCAATCCGCAAAATTTCTGTTGCATCTGAAAGTAGAAACTCGCCCGATTACAACGGTATGTGTAGTTTTCCCCAAGGCCGTTCCAGTTATTCGTTTCGAGCATCAGAACTGCGAAACTTTCGAGTTTCTCTAGCGTTTCTTACATCCAAACTGCCATATCTCGCGAACGGATTGACCGATCCGCAAAATTTCTGTTGCATCTGAAAGTAGACACTCGCCCGATTACAACGGTATACGTACTTCTCCCCTAGGCCGTTCTAGTCATTCGTTTCGAGCATCAGAACTGCGAAAATTTTGTGTTTCTCAAGTGTTTCTTATCTCCAAACTGCCATATCTCGCGAACGGATTGACCGATCCGCAAAATTTCTGTTGCATCTGAAAGTAGAAACTCGCCCGATTACAACGGTATGCGCACTTTTCCCCTAGGCGGTTCTAGTTATTCGTTTCGAGCATCAGAACTGCGAAAATTTTGAGTTTCTCAAGCGTTTCTTGCATCCAAACTGCCATATCTCGCGAACGGATTGACCGATCCGCAAAATTTCTGTTGCATCTGAAAGTAGAAACTCGCCCGATTACAACGGTATGCGCACTTTTCCCCTACGCCGTTCTAATTACTCGTTTCTCGCATCAGAACTGCGAAAATTTTGAGTTTCTCAAGCGTTTCTTATTTCCAAACTGCCATATCTCACGAACGGATTGATCAATCCGCAAAATTTCTGTTGCATCTGAAAGTAGAAACTCGCGCGATTACAACGGTATGCGTACTTCTCCCCTAGGCCGTTCTAGTTATTCATTTCGAGCATCAGAACTGCGAAAATTTTGAGTTTCTCAAGCGTTTCTTACCTCCAAACTGCCATATCTCGCGAACGGATTGACCGATCCGCAAAATTTCTGTTGCATCTGAAAGTAGAAACTCGCCCGATTACAACGGTATGTGTAGTTTTCCCCAAGGCCGTTCCAGTTATTCGTTTCGAGCATCAGAACTGCGAAAATTTCGAGTTTCTCTAGCGTTTCTTACATCCAAACTGCCATATCTCGCGAACGGATTGACCGATCCGCAAAATTTCTGTTGCATCTGAAAGTAGACACTCGCCCGATTACAACGGTATACGTACTTCTCCCCTAGGCCGTTCTAGTCATTCGTTTCGAGCATCAGAACTGCGAAAATTTTGTGTTTCTCAAGGGTTTCTTATTTCCAAACTGCCATATCTCGCGAACGGATTGATCAATCCGAACAATTTCTGTTGCATCTGAAAGTAGAAACTCGCCCGATTACAACGGTATGCGCACTTTTCCCCTAGGCGGTTCTAGTTATTCGTTTCGAGCATCAGAACTGCGAAAATTTTGAGTTTGTCAAGCGTTTCTTGCATCCAAACTGCCATATCTCGCGAACGGATTGACCGATCCGCAAAATTTCTATTGCATCTGAAAGTAGAAACTCGCCCGATTACAACGGTATGCGCACTTTTCCCCTACGCCGTTCTAGTTACTCGTTTCTCGCATCAGAACTGCGAAAATTTTGAGTTTCTCAAGCGTTTCTTATTTCCAAACTGCCATATCTCACGAACGGATTGATCAATCCGCAAAATTTCTGTTGCATCTGAAAGTAGAAACTCGCGCGATTACAACGGTATGCGTACTTCTCCCCTAGGCCGTTCTAGTTATTCATTTCGAGCATCAGAACTGCGAAAATTTTGAGTTTCTCAAGCGTTTCTTACCTCCAAACTGCCATATCTCGCGAACGGATTGACCGATCCGCAAAATTTCTGTTGCATCTGAAAGTAGAAACTCGCCCGATTACAACGGTATGTGTAGTTTTCCCCAAGGCCGTTCCAGTTATTCGTTTCGAGCATCAGAACTGCGAAAATTTCGAGTTTCTCTAGCGTTTCTTACATCCAAACTGCCATATCTCGCGAACGGATTGACCGATCCGCAAAATTTCTGTTGCATCTGAAAGTAGACACTCGCCCAATTACAACGGTATGCGTACTTCTCCCCTAGGCCGTTCTAGTCATTCGTTACGAGCATCAGAACTGCGAAAATTTTGAGTTTCTCAAGCCTTTCTTACCTCCAAACTGCCACATCTCGCGAACGGATTGAAAAATCCGCAAAATTTCTGTTGCATCTGAAAGTAGAAACTCGCCCGATTACAACGGTATGTGTAGTTTTCCCCTAGGCCGTTCCAGCTATTCGTTTCGAGCATCAGAACTGCGAAAATTTTGAGTTTCTCAAGTGTTTCTTATCTCCAAACTGCCATATCTCGCGAACGGATTGATCAATCCGAAAAATTTCTGTTGCATCTGAAAGTAGAAACTCGCCCGATTACAACGGTATGCGCACTTTTCCCCTAGGCGGTTCTAGTTATTCGTTTCGAGCATCAGAACTGCGAAAATTTTGAGTTTCTCAAGCGTTTCTTACCTTCAAACTGCCATATCTCGCGAACGGATTGACCGATCCGCAAAATTTCTGTTGCATCTGAAAGTAGACATTCGCCCGATTACAACGGTATGCCCACTTTTCCCCTAGGCCGTTCTAGTTATTCGTTTCAAGCATCAGAACTGCGCAAATTTTGAGTTTCTCAAGCGTTTCTTACATTCAAACTGCCATATCTCGCGAACGGATTGACCGATCCGCAAAATTTCTGTTGCATCTGAAAGTAGAATCTCGACCGATTACAACGCTATGCGCACTTTTCCCCTACGCCGTTCTAGTTACTCGTTTCTAGCATCAGAACTGCGAAAATTTTGAGTTTCTCAAGCGTTTCTTATTTCCAAACTGCCATATCTCGCGAACGGATCGACCAATCCGCAAAATTTCTGTTGCATCTGAAAGTAGAAACTCGCCCGATTACAACGGTATGTGTAGTTTTCCCCAAGGCCGTTCCAGTTATTCGTTTCGAGCATCAGAACTGCGAAACTTTCGAGTTTCTCTAGCGTTTCTTACATCCAAACTGCCATATCTCGCGAACGGATTGACCGATCCGCAAAATTTCTGTTGCATCTGAAAGTAGACACTCGCCCGATTACAACGGTATACGTACTTCTCCCCTAGGCCGTTCTAGTCATTCGTTTCGAGCATCAGAACTGCGAAAATTTTGTGTTTCTCAAGTGTTTCTTATCTCCAAACTGCCATATCTCGCGAACGGATTGACCGATCCGCAAAATTTCTGTTGCATCTGAAAGTAGAAACTCGCCCGATTACAACGGTATGCGCACTTTTCCCCTAGGCGGTTCTAGTTATTCGTTTCGAGCATCAGAACTGCGAAAATTTTGAGTTTCTCAAGCGTTTCTTGCATCCAAACTGCCATATCTCGCGAACGGATTGACCGATCCGCAAAATTTCTGTTGCATCTGAAAGTAGAAACTCGCCCGATTACAACGGTATGCGCACTTTTCCCCTACGCCGTTCTAATTACTCGTTTCTCGCATCAGAACTGCGAAAATTTTGAGTTTCTCAAGCGTTTCTTATTTCCAAACTGCCATATCTCACGAACGGATTGATCAATCCGCAAAATTTCTGTTGCATCTGAAAGTAGAAACTCGCGCGATTACAACGGTATGCGTACTTCTCCCCTAGGCCGTTCTAGTTATTCATTTCGAGCATCAGAACTGCGAAAATTTTGAGTTTCTCAAGCGTTTCTTACCTCCAAACTGCCATATCTCGCGAACGGATTGACCGATCCGCAAAATTTCTGTTGCATCTGAAAGTAGAAACTCGCCCGATTACAACGGTATGTGTAGTTTTCCCCAAGGCCGTTCCAGTTATTCGTTTCGAGCATCAGAACTGCGAAAATTTCGAGTTTCTCTAGCGTTTCTTACATCCAAACTGCCATATCTCGCGAACGGATTGACCGATCCGCAAAATTTCTGTTGCATCTGAAAGTAGACACTCGCCCGATTACAACGGTATACGTACTTCTCCCCTAGGCCGTTCTAGTCATTCGTTTCGAGCATCAGAACTGCGAAAATTTTGTGTTTCTCAAGGGTTTCTTATTTCCAAACTGCCATTACTCGCGAACGGATTGATCAATCCGAACAATTTCTGTTGCATCTGAAAGTAGAAACTCGCCCGATTACAACGGTATGCGCACTTTTCCCCTAGGCGGTTCTAGTTATTCGTTTCGAGCATCAGAACTGCGAAAATTTTGAGTTTGTCAAGCGTTTCTTGCATCCAAACTGCCATATCTCGCGAACGGATTGACCGATCCGCAAAATTTCTATTGCATCTGAAAGTAGAAACTCGCCCGATTACAACGGTATGCGCACTTTTCCCCTACGCCGTTCTAGTTACTCGTTTCTCGCATCAGAACTGCGAAAATTTTGAGTTTCTCAAGCGTTTCTTATTTCCAAACTGCCATATCTCACGAACGGATTGATCAATCCGCAAAATTTCTGTTGCATCTGAAAGTAGAAACTCGCGCGATTACAACGGTATGCGTACTTCTCCCCTAGGCCGTTCTAGTTATTCATTTCGAGCATCAGAACTGCGAAAATTTTGAGTTTCTCAAGCGTTTCTTACCTCCAAACTGCCATATCTCGCGAACGGATTGACCGATCCGCAAAATTTCTGTTGCATCTGAAAGTAGAAACTCGCCCGATTACAACGGTATGTGTAGTTTTCCCCTAGGCCGTTCTAGTTATTCGTTTCAAGAATCAGAACTGCGCAAATTTTGAGTTTCTCAAGCGTTTCTTACCTCCAAACTGCCACATCTCGCGAACGGATTGACCAATCCGCAAAATTTCTGTTGCATCTGAAAGTAGAAACTCGCCCGATTACAACGGTATGTGTAGTTTTCCCCAAGGCCGTTCCAGTTATTCGTTTCGAGCATCAGAACTGCGAAAATTTCGAGTTTCTCTAGCGTTTCTTACATCCAAACTGCCATATCTCGCGAACGCATTGACCGATCCGCAAAATTTCTGTTGCATCTGAAAGTAGACACTCGCCCGATTAGAACGGTATACGTACTTCTCCCCTAGGCGGTTCTAGTTATTCGTTTCGGGCATCAGAACTGCGAAAATTTTGAGTTTCTCTAGCGTTTCTTACATCCAAACTGCCATATCTCGCGAACGGATTGACCGATCCGCAAAATTTCTGTTGCATCTGAAAGTAGACACTCGCCCGATTACAACGGTATGCGTACTTCTCCCCTAGGCCGTTCTAGTCATTCGTTTCGAGCATCAGAAATGCGAAAATTTTGAGTTTCTCAAGCGTTTCTTTCCTCCAATCTGCCACATCTCGCGAACGAATTGACCAATTCGCAAAATTTCTGTTGCATCTGAAAGTAGAAACTCGCCCGATTACAACGGTATGTGTAGTTTTCCCCAAGGCCGTTCCAGTTATTCGTTTCGAGCATCAGAACTGCGAAAATTTCGAGTTTCTCTAGCGTTTCTTACATCCAAACTGCCATATCTCGCGAACGGATCGACCAATCCGCAAAATTTCTGTTGCATCTGAAAGTAGACACTCGCCCGATTACAACGGTATACGTACTTTTTCCCTAGGCCGTTCCAGTCATTCGTTTCGAGCATCAGAACTGCGAAAATTTTGAGTTTCTAAAGCGTTTCTTATCTCCAAACTGCCATATCTCGCGAACGGATTGACCGATCCGCAAAATTTCTGTTGCATCTGAAAGTTGACACTCGCCCAATTACAACGGTATGCGTACTTCTCCCCTAGGCCGTTCTAGTCATTCGTTACGAGCATCAGAACTGCGAAAATTTTGAGTTTCTCAAGCGTTTCTTACCTCCAAACTGCCACATCTCGCGAACGGATTGAAAAATCCGCAAAATTTCTGTTGCATCTGAAAGTAGAAACTCGCCCGATTACAACGGTATGTGTAGTTTTCCCCTAGGCCGTTCCAGCTATTCGTTTCGAGCATCAGAACTGCGAAAATTTTGAGTTTCTCAAGCGTTTCTTGCATCCAAACTGCCATATCTCGCGAACTGATTGACCGATCCGCAAAATTTCTATTGCATCTGAAAGTAGAAACTCGCCCGATTACAACGGTATGCGCACTTTTCCCCTACGCCGTTCTAGTTACTCGTTTCTCGCATCAGAACTGCGAAAATTTTGAGTTTCTCAAGCGTTTCTTATTTCCAAACTGCCATATCTCACGAACGGATTGATCAATCCGCAAAATTTCTGTTGCATCTGAAAGTAGAAACTCGCGCGATTACAACGGTATGCGTACTTCTCCCCTAGGCCGTTCTAGTTATTCATTTCGAGCATCAGAACTGCGAAAATTTTGAGTTTCTCAAGCGTTTCTTACCTCCAAACTGCCATATCTCGCGAACGGATTGACCGATCCGCAAAATTTCTGTTGCATCTGAAAGTAGAAACTCGCCCGATTACAACGGTATGTGTAGTTTTCCCCTAGGCCGTTCTAGTTATTCGTTTCAAGAATCAGAACTGCGCAAATTTTGAGTTTCTCAAGCGTTTCTTACCTCCAAACTGCCACATCTCGCGAACGGATTGACCAATCCGCAAAATTTCTGTTGCATCTGAAAGTAGAAACTCGCCCGATTACAACGGTATGTGTAGTTTTCCCCAAGGCCGTTCCAGTTATTCGTTTCGAGCATCAGAACTGCGAAAATTTCGAGTTTCTCTAGCGTTTCTTACATCCAAACTGCCATATCTCGCGAACGCATTGACCGATCCGCAAAATTTCTGTTGCATCTGAAAGTAGACACTCGCCCGATTAGAACGGTATACGTACTTCTCCCCTAGGCGGTTCTAGTTATTCGTTTCGGGCATCAGAACTGCGAAAATTTTGAGTTTCTCTAGCGTTTCTTACATCCAAACTGCCATATCTCGCGAACGGATTGACCGATCCGCACAATTTCTGTTGCATCTGAAAGTAGACACTCGCCCGATTACAACGGTATGCGTACTTCTCCCCTAGGCCGTTCTAGTCATTCGTTTCGAGCATCAGAAATGCGAAAATTTTGAGTTTCTCAAGCGTTTCTTTCCTCCAAACTGCCACATCTCGCGAACGAATTGACCAATTCGCAAAATTTCTGTTGCATCTGAAAGTAGAAACTCGCCCGATTACAACGGTATGTGTAGTTTTCCCCAAGGCCGTTCCAGTTATTCGTTTCGAGCATCAGAACTGCGAAAATTTCGAGTTTCTCTAGCGTTTCTTACATCCAAACTGCCATATCTCGCGAACGGATCGACCAATCCGCAAAATTTCTGTTGCATCTGAAAGTAGACACTCGCCCGATTACAACGGTATACGTACTTCTCCCCTAGGCCGTTCCAGTCATTCGTTTCGAGCATCAGAACTGCGAAAATTTTGAGTTTCTAAAGCGTTTCTTATCTCCAAACTGCCATATCTCGCGAACGGATTGACCGATCCGCAAAATTTCTGTTGCATCTGAAAGTTGACACTCGCCCAATTACAACGGTATGCGTACTTCTCCCCTAGGCCGTTCTAGTCATTCGTTACGAGCATCAGAACTGCGAAAATTTTGAGTTTCTCAAGCGTTTCTTACCTCCAAACTGCCACATCTCGCGAACGGATTGAAAAATCCGCAAAATTTCTGTTGCATCTGAAAGTAGAAACTCGCCCGATTACAACGGTATGTGTAGTTTTCCCCTAGGCCGTTCCAGCTATTCGTTTCGAGCATCAGAACTGCGAAAATTTTGAGTTTCTCAAGTGTTTCTTATCTCCAAACTGCCATATCTCGCGAACGGATTGATCAATCCGAAAAATTTCTGTTGCATCTGAAAGTAGAAACTCGCCCGATTACAACGGTATGCGCACTTTTCCCCTAGGCGGTTCTAGTTATTCGTTTCGAGCATCAGAACTGCGAAAATTTTGAGTTTCTCAAGCGTTTCTTACCTTCAAACTGCCATATCTCGCGAACGGATTGACCGATCCGCAAAATTTCTGTTGCATCTGAAAGTAGACATTCGCCCGATTACAACGGTATGCCCACTTTTCCCCTAGGCCGTTCTAGTTATTCGTTTCAAGCATCAGAACTGCGCAAATTTTGAGTTTCTCAAGCGTTTCTTACATTCAAACTGCCATATCTCGCGAACGGATTGACCGATCCGCAAAATTTCTGTTGCATCTGAAAGTAGAATCTCGACCGATTACAACGCTATGCGCACTTTTCCCCTACGCCGTTCTAGTTACTCGTTTCTAGCATCAGAACTGCGAAAATTTTGAGTTTCTCAAGCGTTTCTTATTTCCAAACTGCCATATCTCGCGAACGGATCGACCAATCCGCAAAATTTCTGTTGCATCTGAAAGTAGAAACTCGCCCGATTACAACGGTATGTGTAGTTTTCCCCAAGGCCGTTCCAGTTATTCGTTTCGAGCATCAGAACTGCGAAAATTTCGAGTTTCTCTAGCGTTTCTTACATCCAAACTGCCATATCTCGCGAACGGATTGACCGATCCGCAAAATTTCTGTTGCATCTGAAAGTAGACACTCGCCCGATTACAACGGTATACGTACTTCTCCCCTAGGCCGTTCTAGTCATTCGTTTCGAGCATCAGAACTGCGAAAATTTTGTGTTTCTCAAGTGTTTCTTATCTCCAAACTGCCATATCTCGCGAACGGATTGACCGATCCGCAAAATTTCTGTTGCATCTGAAAGTAGAAACTCGCCCGATTACAACGGTATGCGCACTTTTCCCCTAGGCGGTTCTAGTTATTCGTTTCGAGCATCAGAACTGCGAAAATTTTGAGTTTCTCAAGCGTTTCTTACCTTCAAACTGCCATATCTCGCGAACGGATTGACCGATCCGCAAAATTTCTGTTGCATCTGAAAGTAGACATTCGCCCGATTACAACGGTATGCCCACTTTTCCCCTAGGCCGTTCTAGTTATTCGTTTCAAGCATCAGAACTGCGCAAATTTTGAGTTTCTCAAGCGTTTCTTACATTCAAACTGCCATATCTCGCGAACGGATTGACCGATCCGCAAAATTTCTGTTGCATCTGAAAGTAGAATCTCGACCGATTACAACGCTATGCGCACTTTTCCCCTACGCCGTTCTAGTTACTCGTTTCTAGCATCAGAACTGCGAAAATTTTGAGTTTCTCAAGCGTTTCTTATTTCCAAACTGCCATATCTCGCGAACGGATCGACCAATCCGCAAAATTTCTGTTGCATCTGAAAGTAGAAACTCGCCCGATTACAACGGTATGTGTAGTTTTCCCCAAGGCCGTTCCAGTTATTCGTTTCGAGCATCAGAACTGCGAAAATTTCGAGTTTCTCTAGCGTTTCTTACATCCAAACTGCCATATCTCGCGAACGGATTGACCGATCCGCAAAATTTCTGTTGCATCTGAAAGTAGACACTCGCCCGATTACAACGGTATACGTACTTCTCCCCTAGGCCGTACTAGTCATTCGTTTCGAGCATCAGAACTGCGAAAATTTTGTGTTTCTCAAGTGTTTCTTATCTCCAAACTGCCATATCTCGCGAACGGATTGACCGATCCGCAAAATTTCTGTTGCATCTGAAAGTAGAAACTCGCCCGATTACAACGGTATGCGCACTTTTCCCCTACGCCGTTCTAATTACTCGTTTCTCGCATCAGAACTGCGAAAATTTTGAGTTTCTCAAGCGTTTCTTATTTCCAAACTGCCATATCTCACGAACGGATTGATCAATCCGCAAAATTTCTGTTGCATCTGAAAGTAGAAACTCGCGCGATTACAACGGTATGCGTACTTCTCCCCTAGGCCGTTCTAGTTATTCATTTCGAGCATCAGAACTGCGAAAATTTTGAGTTTCTCAAGCGTTTCTTACCTCCAAACTGCCATATCTCGCGAACGGATTGACCGATCCGCAAAATTTCTGTTGCATCTGAAAGTAGAAACTCGCCCGATTACAACGGTATGTGTAGTTTTCCCCAAGGCCGTTCCAGTTATTCGTTTCGAGCATCAGAACTGCGAAAATTTCGAGTTTCTCTAGCGTTTCTTACATCCAAACTGCCATATCTCGCGAACGGATTGAACGATCCGCAAAATTCTGTTGCATCTGAAAGTAGACACTCGCCCGATTACAACGGTATACGTACTTCTCCCCTAGGCCGTTCTAGTCATTCGTTTCGAGCATCAGAACTGCGAAAATTTTGTGTTTCTCAAGGGTTTCTTATTTCCAAACTGCCATATCTCGCGAACGGATTGATCAATCCGAACAATTTCTGTTGCATCTGAAAGTAGAAACTCGCCCGATTACAACGGTATGCGCACTTTTCCCCTAGGCGGTTCTAGTTATTCGTTTCGAGCATCAGAACTGCGAAAATTTTGAGTTTCTCAAGCGTTTCTTGCATCCAAACTGCCATATCTCGCGAACGGATTGACCGATCCGCAAAATTTCTATTGCATCTGAAAGTAGAAACTCGCCCGATTACAACGGTATGCGCACTTTTCCCCTACGCCGTTCTAGTTACTCGTTTCTCGCATCAGAACTGCGAAAATTTTGAGTTTCTCAAGCGTTTCTTATTTCCAAACTGCCATATCTCACGAACGGATTGATCAATCCGCAAAATTTCTGTTGCATCTGAAAGTAGAAACTCGCGCGATTACAACGGTATGCGTACTTCTCCCCTAGGCCGTTCTAGTTATTCATTTCGAGCATCAGAACTGCGAAAATTTTGAGTTTCTCAAGCGTTTCTTACCTCCAAACTGCCATATCTCGCGAACGGATTGACCGATCCGCAAAATTTCTGTTGCATCTGAAAGTAGAAACTCGCCCGATTACAACGGTATGTGTAGTTTTCCCCAAGGCCGTTCCAGTTATTCGTTTCGAGCATCAGAACTGCGAAAATTTCGAGTTTCTCTAGCGTTTCTTACATCCAAACTGCCATATCTCGCGAACGGATTGACCGATCCGCAAAATTTCTGTTGCATCTGAAAGTAGACACTCGCCCAATTACAACGGTATGCGTACTTCTCCCCTAGGCCGTTCTAGTCATTCGTTACGAGCATCAGAACTGCGAAAATTTTGAGTTTCTCAAGCCTTTCTTACCTCCAAACTGCCACATCTCGCGAACGGATTGAAAAATCCGCAAAATTTCTGTTGCATCTGAAAGTAGAAACTCGCCCGATTACAACGGTATGTGTAGTTTTCCCCTAGGCCGTTCCAGCTATTCGTTTCGAGCATCAGAACTGCGAAAATTTTGAGTTTCTCAAGTCTTTCTTATCTCCAAACTGCCATATCTCGCGAACGGATTGATCAATCCGAAAAATTTCTGTTGCATCTGAAAGTAGAAACTCGCCCGATTACAACGGTATGCGCACTTTTCCCCTAGGCGGTTCTAGTTATTCGTTTCGAGCATCAGAACTGCGAAAATTTTGAGTTTCTCAAGCGTTTCTTACCTTCAAACTGCCATATCTCGCGAACGGATTGACCGATCCGCAAAATTTCTGTTGCATCTGAAAGTAGACATTCGCCCGATTACAAAGGTATGCCCACTTTTCCCCTAGGCCGTTCTAGTTATTCGTTTCAAGCATCAGAACTGCGCAAATTTTGAGTTTCTCAAGCGTTTCTTACATTCAAACTGCCATATCTCGCGAACGGATTGACCGATCCGCAAAATTTCTGTTGCATCTGAAAGTAGAATCTCGACCGATTACAACGCTATGCGCACTTTTCCCCTACGCCGTTCTAGTTACTCGTTTCTAGCATCAGAACTGCGAAAATTTTGAGTTTCTCAAGCGTTTCTTATTTCCAAACTGCCATATCTCGCGAACGGATCGACCAATCCGCAAAATTTCTGTTGCATCTGAAAGTAGAAACTCGCCCGATTACAACGGTATGTGTAGTTTTCCCCAAGGCCGTTCCAGTTATTCGTTTCGAGCATCAGAACTGCGAAACTTTCGAGTTTCTCTAGCGTTTCTTACATCCAAACTGCCATATCTCGCGAACGGATTGACCGATCCGCAAAATTTCTGTTGCATCTGAAAGTAGACACTCGCCCGATTACAACGGTATACGTACTTCTCCCCTAGGCCGTTCTAGTCATTCGTTTCGAGCATCAGAACTGCGAAAATTTTGTGTTTCTCAAGTGTTTCTTATCTCCAAACTGCCATATCTCGCGAACGGATTGACCGATCCGCAAAATTTCTGTTGCATCTGAAAGTAGAAACTCGCCCGATTACAACGGTATGCGCACTTTTCCCCTAGGCGGTTCTAGTTATTCGTTTCGAGCATCAGAACTGCGAAAATTTTGAGTTTCTCAAGCGTTTCTTGCATCCAAACTGCCATATCTCGCGAACGGATTGACCGATCCGCAAAATTTCTGTTGCATCTGAAAGTAGAAACTCGCCCGATTACAACGGTATGCGCACTTTTCCCCTACGCCGTTCTAATTACTCGTTTCTCGCATCAGAACTGCGAAAATTTTGAGTTTCTCAAGCGTTTCTTATTTCCAAACTGCCATATCTCACGAACGGATTGATCAATCCGCAAAATTTCTGTTGCATCTGAAAGTAGAAACTCGCGCGATTACAACGGTATGCGTACTTCTCCCCTAGGCCGTTCTAGTTATTCATTTCGAGCATCAGAACTGCGAAAATTTTGAGTTTCTCAAGCGTTTCTTACCTCCAAACTGCCATATCTCGCGAACGGATTGACCGATCCGCAAAATTTCTGTTGCATCTGAAAGTAGAAACTCGCCCGATTACAACGGTATGTGTAGTTTTCCCCAAGGCCGTTCCAGTTATTCGTTTCGAGCATCAGAACTGCGAAAATTTCGAGTTTCTCTAGCGTTTCTTACATCCAAACTGCCATATCTCGCGAACGGATTGACCGATCCGCAAAATTTCTGTTGCATCTGAAAGTAGACACTCGCCCGATTACAACGGTATACGTACTTCTCCCCTAGGCCGTTCTAGTCATTCGTTTCGAGCATCAGAACTGCGAAAATTTTGTGTTTCTCAAGGGTTTCTTATTTCCAAACTGCCATATCTCGCGAACGGATCGACCAATCCGCAAAATTTCTGTTGCATCTGAAAGTAGAAACTCGCCCGATTACAACGGTATGTGTAGTTTTCCCCAAGGCCGTTCCAGTTATTCGTTTCGAGCATCAGAACTGCGAAAATTTCGAGTTTCTCTAGCGTTTCTTACATCCAAACTGCCATATCTCGCGAACGGATTGACCGATCCGCAAAATTTCTGTTGCATCTGAAAGTAGAATCTCGACCGATTACAACGCTATGCGCACTTTTCCCCTACGCCGTTCTAGTTACTCGTTTCTAGCATCAGAACTGCGCAAATTTTGAGTTTCTCAAGCGTTTCTTACATTCAAACTGCCATATCTCGCGAACGGATTGACCGATCCGCAAAATTTCTGTTGCATCTGAAAGTAGAATCTCGACCGATTACAACGCTATGCGCACTTTTCCCCTACGCCGTTCTAGTTACTCGTTTCTAGCATCAGAACTGCGAAAATTTTGAGTTTCTCAAGCGTTTCTTATTTCCAAACTGCCATATCTCGCGAACGGATCGACCAATCCGCAAAATTTCTGTTGCATCTGAAAGTAGAAACTCGCCCGATTACAACGGTATGTGTAGTTTTCCCCAAGGCCGTTCCAGTTATTCGTTTCGAGCATCAGAACTGCGAAAATTTCGAGTTTCTCTAGCGTTTCTTACATCCAAACTGCCATATCTCGCGAACGGATTGACCGATCCGCAAAATTTCTGTTGCATCTGAAAGTAGACACTCGCCCGATTACAACGGTATACGTACTTCTCCCCTAGGCCGTACTAGTCATTCGTTTCGAGCATCAGAACTGCGAAAATTTTGTGTTTCTCAAGTGTTTCTTATCTCCAAACTGCCATATCTCGCGAACGGATTGACCGATCCGCAAAATTTCTGTTGCATCTGAAAGTAGAAACTCGCCCGATTACAACGGTATACGTACTTCTCCCCTAGGCCGTTCTAGTCATTCGTTTCGAGCATCAGAACTGCGAAAATTTTGTGTTTCTCAAGGGTTTCTTATTTCCAAACTGCCATATCTCGCGAACGGATTGATCAATCCGAACAATTTCTGTTGCATCTGAAAGTAGAAACTCGCCCGATTACAACGGTATGCGCACTTTTCCCCTAGGCGGTTCTAGTTATTCGTTTCGAGCATCAGAACTGCGAAAATTTTGAGTTTCTCAAGCGTTTCTTGCATCCAAACTGCCATATCTCGCGAACGGATTGACCGATCCGCAAAATTTCTATTGCATCTGAAAGTAGAAACTCGCCCGATTACAACGGTATGCGCACTTTTCCCCTACGCCGTTCTAGTTACTCGTTTCTCGCATCAGAACTGCGAAAATTTTGAGTTTCTCAAGCGTTTCTTATTTCCAAACTGCCATATCTCACGAACGGATTGATCAATCCGCAAAATTTCTGTTGCATCTGAAAGTAGAAACTCGCGCGATTACAACGGTATGCGTACTTCTCCCCTAGGCCGTTCTAGTTATTCATTTCGAGCATCAGAACTGCGAAAATTTTGAGTTTCTCAAGCGTTTCTTACCTCCAAACTGCCATATCTCGCGAACGGATTGACCGATCCGCAAAATTTCTGTTGCATCTGAAAGTAGAAACTCGCCCGATTACAACGGTATGTGTAGTTTTCCCCTAGGCCGTTCTAGTTATTCGTTTCAAGAATCAGAACTGCGCAAATTTTGAGTTTCTCAAGCGTTTCTTACCTCCAAACTGCCACATCTCGCGAACGGATTGACCAATCCGCAAAATTTCTGTTGCATCTGAAAGTAGAAACTCGCCCGATTACAACGGTATGTGTAGTTTTCCCCAAGGCCGTTCCAGTTATTCGTTTCGAGCATCAGAACTGCGAAAATTTCGAGTTTCTCTAGCGTTTCTTACATCCAAACTGCCATATCTCGCGAACGCATTGACCGATCCGCAAAATTTCTGTTGCATCTGAAAGTAGACACTCGCCCGATTAGAACGGTATACGTACTTCTCCCCTAGGCGGTTCTAGTTATTCGTTTCGGGCATCAGAACTGCGAAAATTTTGAGTTTCTCTAGCGTTTCTTACATCCAAACTGCCATATCTCGCGAACGGATTGACCGATCCGCAAAATTTCTGTTGCATCTGAAAGTAGACACTCGCCCGATTACAACGGTATGCGTACTTCTCCCCTAGGCCGTTCTAGTCATTCGTTTCGAGCATCAGAAATGCGAAAATTTTGAGTTTCTCAAGCGTTTCTTTCCTCCAAACTGCCACATCTCGCGAACGAATTGACCAATTCGCAAAATTTCTGTTGCATCTGAAAGCAGAAACTCGCCCGATTACAACGGTATGTGTAGTTTTCCCCAAGGCCGTTCCAGTTATTCGTTTCGAGCATCAGAACTGCGAAAATTTCGAGTTTCTCTAGCGTTTCTTACATCCAAACTGCCATATCTCGCGAACGGATCGACCAATCCGCAAAATTTCTGTTGCATCTGAAAGTAGACACTCGCCCGATTACAACGGTATACGTACTTCTCCCCTAGGCCGTTCCAGTCATTCGTTTCGAGCATCAGAACTGCGAAAATTTTGAGTTTCTAAAGCGTTTCTTATCTCCAAACTGCCATATCTCGCGAACGGATTGACCGATCCGCAAAATTTCTGTTGCATCTGAAAGTTGACACTCGCCCAATTACAACGGTATGCGTACTTCTCCCCTAGGCCGTTCTAGTCATTCGTTACGAGCATCAGAACTGCGAAAATTTTGAGTTTCTCAAGCGTTTCTTACCTCCAAACTGCCACATCTCGCGAACGGATTGAAAAATCCGCAAAATTTCTGTTGCATCTGAAAGTAGAAACTCGCCCGATTACAACGGTATGTGTAGTTTTCCCCTAGGCCGTTCCAGCTATTCGTTTCGAGCATCAGAACTGCGAAAATTTTGAGTTTCTCAAGTGTTTCTTATCTCCAAACTGCCATATCTCGCGAACGGATTGATCAATCCGAAAAATTTCTGTTGCATCTGAAAGTAGAAACTCGCCCGATTACAACGGTATGCGCACTTTTCCCCTAGGCGGTTCTAGTTATTCGTTTCGAGCATCAGAACTGCGAAAATTTTGAGTTTCTCAAGCGTTTCTTACCTTCAAACTGCCATATCTCGCGAACGGATTGACCGATCCGCAAAATTTCTGTTGCATCTGAAAGTAGACATTCGCCCGATTACAACGGTATGCGCACTTTTCCCCTACGCCGTTCTAGTTACTCGTTTCTCGCATCAGAACTGCGAAAATTTTGAGTTTCTCAAGCGTTTCTTTCCTCCAAACTGCCACATCTCGCGAACGAATTGACCAATTCGCAAAATTTCTGTTGCATCTGAAAGTAGAAACTCGCCCGATTACAACGGTATGTGTAGTTTTCCCCAAGGCCGTTCCAGTTATTCGTTTCGAGCATCAGAACTGCGAAAATTTCGAGTTTCTCTAGCGTTTCTTACATCCAAACTGCCATATCTCGCGAACGGATCGACCAATCCGCAAAATTTCTGTTGCATCTGAAAGTAGACACTCGCCCGATTACAACGGTATACGTACTTCTCCCCTAGGCCGTTCCAGTCATTCGTTTCGAGCATCAGAACTGCGAAAATTTTGAGTTTCTAAAGCGTTTCTTATCTCCAAACTGCCATATCTCGCGAACGGATTGACCGATCCGCAAAATTTCTGTTGCATCTGAAAGTTGACACTCGCCCAATTACAACGGTATGCGTACTTCTCCCCTAGGCCGTTCTAGTCATTCGTTACGAGCATCAGAACTGCGAAAATTTTGAGTTTCTCAAGCGTTTCTTACCTCCAAACTGCCACATCTCGCGAACGGATTGAAAAATCCGCAAAATTTCTGTTGCATCTGAAAGTAGAAACTCGCCCGATTACAACGGTATGTGTAGTTTTCCCCTAGGCCGTTCCAGCTATTCGTTTCGAGCATCAGAACTGCGAAAATTTTGAGTTTCTCAAGTGTTTCTTATCTCCAAACTGCCATATCTCGCGAACGGATTGATCAATCCGAAAAATTTCTGTTGCATCTGAAAGTAGAAACTCGCCCGATTACAACGGTATGCGCACTTTTCCCCTAGGCGGTTCTAGTTATTCGTTTCGAGCATCAGAACTGCGAAAATTTTGAGTTTCTCAAGCGTTTCTTACCTTCAAACTGCCATATCTCGCGAACGGATTGACCGATCCGCAAAATTTCTGTTGCATCTGAAAGTAGACATTCGCCCGATTACAACGGTATGCCCACTTTTCCCCTAGGCCGTTCTAGTTATTCGTTTCAAGCATCAGAACTGCGCAAATTTTGAGTTTCTCAAGCGTTTCTTACATTCAAACTGCCATATCTCGCGAACGGATTGACCGATCCGCAAAATTTCTGTTGCATCTGAAAGTAGAATCTCGACCGATTACAACGCTATGCGCACTTTTCCCCTACGCCGTTCTAGTTACTCGTTTCTAGCATCAGAACTGCGAAAATTTTGAGTTTCTCAAGCGTTTCTTATTTCCAAACTGCCATATCTCGCGAACGGATCGACCAATCCGCAAAATTTCTGTTGCATCTGAAAGTAGAAACTCGCCCGATTACAACGGTATGTGTAGTTTTCCCCAAGGCCGTTCCAGTTATTCGTTTCGAGCATCAGAACTGCGAAAATTTCGAGTTTCTCTAGCGTTTCTTACATCCAAACTGCCATATCTCGCGAACGGATTGACCGATCCGCAAAATTTCTGTTGCATCTGAAAGTAGACACTCGCCCGATTACAACGGTATACGTACTTCTCCCCTAGGCCGTTCTAGTCATTCGTTTCGAGCATCAGAACTGCGAAAATTTTGTGTTTCTCAAGTGTTTCTTATCTCCAAACTGCCATATCTCGCGAACGGATTGACCGATCCGCAAAATTTCTGTTGCATCTGAAAGTAGAAACTCGCCCGATTACAACGGTATGCGCACTTTTCCCCTAGGCGGTTCTAGTTATTCGTTTCGAGCATCAGAACTGCGAAAATTTTGAGTTTCTCAAGCGTTTCTTACCTTCAAACTGCCATATCTCGCGAACGGATTGACCGATCCGCAAAATTTCTGTTGCATCTGAAAGTAGACATTCGCCCGATTACAACGGTATGCCCACTTTTCCCCTAGGCCGTTCTAGTTATTCGTTTCAAGCATCAGAACTGCGCAAATTTTGAGTTTCTCAAGCGTTTCTTACATTCAAACTGCCATATCTCGCGAACGGATTGACCGATCCGCAAAATTTCTGTTGCATCTGAAAGTACAATCTCGACCGATTACAACGCTATGCGCACTTTTCCCCTACGCCGTTCTAGTTACTCGTTTCTAGCATCAGAACTGCGAAAATTTTGAGTTTCTCAAGCGTTTCTTATTTCCAAACTGCCATATCTCGCGAACGGATCGACCAATCCGCAAAATTTCTGTTGCATCTGAAAGTAGACACTCGCCCGATTACAACGGTATACGTACTTCTCCCCTAGGCCGTTCTAGTCATTCGTTTCGAGCATCAGAACTGCGCAAATTTTGAGTTTCTCAAGCGTTTCTTACCTCCAAACTGCCACATCTCGCGAACGGATTGACCAATCCGCAAAATTTCTGTTGCATCTGAAAGTAGAAACTCGCCCGATTACAACGGTATGTGTAGTTTTCCCCAAGGCCGTTCCAGTTATTCGTTTCGAGCATCAGAACTGCGAAAATTTCGAGTTTCTCTAGCGTTTCTTACATCCAAACTGCCATATCTCGCGAACGCATTGACCGATCCGCAAAATTTCTGTTGCATCTGAAAGTAGACACTCGCCCGATTAGAACGGTATACGTACTTCTCCCCTAGGCCGTTCTAGTCATTCGTTTCGAGCATCAGAACTGCGAAAATTTTGAGTTTCTAAAGCGTTTCTTATCTCCAAACTGCCATATCTCGCGAACTGATTGACCGATCCGCAAAGTTTCTGTTGCATCTGAAAGTTGACACTCGCCCAATTACAACGGTATGCGTACTTCTCCCCTAGGCCGTTCTAGTCATTCGTTACGAGCATCAGAACTGCGAAAATATTGAGTTTCTCAAGCGTTTCTTACCTCCAAACTGCCACATCTCGCGAACGGATTGAAAAATCCGCAAAATTTCTGTTGCATCTGAAAGTAGAAACTCGCCCGATTACAACGGTATGTGTAGTTTTCCCCAAGGCCGTTCCAGTTATTCGTTTCGAGCATCAGAACTGCGAAAATTTCGAGTTTCTCTAGCGTTTCTTACATCCAAACTGCCATATCTCGCGAACGCATTGACCGATCCGCAAAATTTCTGTTGCATCTGAAAGTAGACACTCGCCCGATTAGAACGGTATACGTACTTCTCCCCTAGGCGGTTCTAGTTATTCGTTTCGGGCATCAGAACTGCGAAAATTTTGAGTTTCTCTAGCGTTTCTTACATCCAAACTGCCATATCTCGCGAACGGATTGACCGATCCGCAAAATTTCTGTTGCATCTGAAAGTAGACACTCGCCCGATTACAACGGTATGCGTACTTCTCCCCTAGGCCGTTCTAGTCATTCGTTTCGAGCATCAGAACTGCGAAAATTTTGAGTTTCTCAAGCGTTTCTTACCTCCAAACTGCCACATCTCGCGAACGGATTGACCAATTCGCAAAATTTCTGTTGCATCTGAAAGTAGAAACTCGCCCGATTACAACGGTATGTGTAGTTTTCCCCAAGGCCGTTCCAGTTATTCGTTTCGAGCATCAGAACTGCGAAAATTTCGAGTTTCTCTAGCGTTTCTTACATCCAAACTGCCATATCTCGCGAACGGATTGACCAATCCGCAAAATTTCTGTTGCATCTGAATGTAGACACTCGCCCGATTACAACGGTATACGTACTTCTCCCCTAGGCCGTTCTAGTCATTCGTTTCGAGCATCAGAACTGCGAAAATTTTGAGTTTCTAAAGCGTTTCTTATCTCCAAACTGCCATATCTCGCGAACTGATTGACCGATCCGCAAAGTTTCTGTTGCATCTGAAAGTTGACACTCGCCCAATTACAACGGTATGCGTACTTCTCCCCTAGGCCGTTCTAGTCATTCGTTACGAGCATCAGAACTGCGAAAATATTGAGTTTCTCAAGCGTTTCTTACCTCCAAACTGCCACATCTCGCGAACGGATTGAAAAATCCGCAAAATTTCTGTTGCATCTGAAAGTAGAAACTCGCCCGATTACAACGGTATGTGTAGTTTTCCCCAAGGCCGTTCCAGTTATTCGTTTCGAGCATCAGAACTGCGAAAATTTCGAGTTTCTCTAGCGTTTCTTACATCCAAACTCCCATATCTCGCGAACGGATTGACCGATCCGCAAAATTTCTGTTGCATCTGACAGTAGACACTCGCCCAATTACAACGGTATGCGTACTTCTCCCCTAGGCCGTTCTAGTCATTCGTTACGAGCATCAGAACTGCGAAAATTTTGAGTTTCTCAAGCGTTTCTTACGTCCAAACTGCCACATCTCGCGAACGGATTGACCGATCCGAAAAATTTCTGTTGCATCTGAAAGTAGAAACTCGCCCGATTACAACGGTATGCGCACTTTTCCCCTAGGCGGTTCTAGTTATTCGTTTCGAGCATCAGAACTGCGAAAATTTTGAGTTTCTCAAGCGTTTCTTGCATCCAAACTGCCACATCTCGCGAACGGATTGACCAATTCGCAAAATTTCTGTTGCATCTGAAAGTAGAAACTCGCCCGATTACAACGGTATGTGTAGTTTTCCCCGAGGCCGTTCCAGTTATTCGTTTCGAGCATCAGAACTGCGAAAATTTCGAGTTTCTCTAGCGTTTCTTACATCCAAACTGCCATATCTCGCGAACGGATTGACCGATCCGAAAAATTTCTGTTGCATCTGAAAGTAGAAACTCGCCCGATTACAACGGTATGTGTAGTTTTCCCCAAGGCCGTTCCAGTTATTCGTTTCGAGCATCAGAACTGCGAAAATTTCGAGTTTCTCTAGCGTTTCTTACATCCAAACTGCCATATCTCGCGAACGGATTGACCGATCCGAAAAATTTCTGTTGCATCTGAAAGTAGAAACTCGCCCGATTACAACGGTATGCGCACTTTTCCCCTAGGCGGTTCTAGTTATTCGTTTCGAGCATCAGAACTGCGAAAATTTTGAGTTTCTCAAGCGTTTCTTGCATCCAAACTGCCATATCTCGCGAACGGATTGACCGATCCGCAAAATTTCTGTTGCATCTGAAAGTTGAAACTCGCCCGATTACAACGGTATGCGCACTTTTCCCCTAGACCGTTCTAATTACTCGTTTCTCGCACCCGAACTGCGAAAATTTTGAGTTTCTCAAGCGTTTCTTATTTCCAAACTGCCATATCTCACGAACGGATTGATCAATCCGCAAAATTTCTGTTGCATCTGAAAGTAGAAACTCGCGCGATTACAACGGTATGCGTACTTCTCCCCTAGGCCGTTCTAGTTATTCATTTCGAGCATCAGAACTGCGAAAATTTTGAGTTTCTCAAGCGTTTCTTACCTCCAAACTGCCATATCTCGCGAACGGATTGACCGATCCGCAAAATTTCTGTTGCATCTGAAAGTAGAAACTCGCCCGATTACAACGGTATGTGTAGTTTTCCCCTAGGCCGTTCTAGTTATTCGTTTCAAGAATCAGAACTGCGAAAATTTCGAGTTTCTCTAGCGTTTCTTACATCCAAACTGCCATATCTCGCGAACGGATTGACCGATCCGCAAAATTTCTGTTGCATCTGAAAGTAGACACTCGCCCGATTACAACGGTAAGCGTACTTCTCCCCTAGGCCGTTCTAGTCATTCGTTTCGAGCATCAGAACTGCGAAAATTTTGAGTTTCTCAAGCGTTTCTTACCTCCAAACTGCTACATCTCGCGAACGGATTGACCAATTCGCAAAATTTCTGTTGCATCTGAAAGTAGAAACTCGCCCGATTACAACGGTATGTGTAGTTTTTCCCAAGGCCGTTCCAGTTATTCGTTTCGAGCATCAGAACTGCGAAAATTTCGAGTTTCTCTAGCGTTTCTTACATCCAAACTGCCATATCTCGCGAACGGATTGACCAATCCGCAAAATTTCTGTTGCATCTGAAAGTAGACACTCGCCCGATTACAACGGTATGCGTACTTCTCCCCTAGGCCGTTCTAGTCATTCGTTTCGAGCATCAGAACTGCGAAAATTTTGAGTTTCTAAAGCGTTTCTTATCTCCAAACTGCCATATCTCGCGAACGGATTGACCGATCCGCAAAATTTCTGTTGCATCTGAAAGTTGACACTCGCCCAATTACAACCGTATGCGTACTTCTCCCCTAGGCCGTTCTAGTCATCCGTTACGAGCATCAGAACTGCGAAAATTTTGAGTTTCTCAAGCGTTTCTTACCTCCAAACTGCCACATCTCGCGAACGGATTGAAAAATCCGCAAAACTTCTGTTGCATCTGAAAGTAGAAACTCGCCCGATTACAACGGTATGTGTAGTTTTCCCCAAGGCCGTTCCAGTTATTCGTTTCGAGCATCAGAACTGCGAAAATTTCGAGTTTCTCTAGCGTTTCTTACATCCAAACTGCCATATCTCGCGGACGGATTGACCAATCCGCAAAATTTCTGTTGCATCTGAAAGTAGACACTCGCCCGATTACAACGGTATACGTACTTCTCCCCTAGGCCGTTCTAGTCATTCGTTTCGAGCATCAGAACTGCGAAAATTTTGAGTTTCTAAAGCGTTTCTTATCTCCAAACTCCCATATCTCGCGAACGGATTGACCGATCCGCAAAATTTCTGTTGCATCTGAAAGTAGACACTCGCCCAATTACAACGGTATGCGTACTTCTCCCCTAGGCCGTTCTAGTCATTCGTTACGAGCATCAGAACTGCGAAAATTTTGAGTTTCTCAAGCGTTTCTTACCTCCAAACTGCCACATCTCGCGAACGGATTGACCAATCCGCAAAATATCTGTTGCATCTGAAAGTAGAAACTCGCCCGATTACAACGGCGTGCGCACTTTTCCCCTAGGCGGTTCTAGTTATTCGTATCGGGCATCAGAACTGCGAAAATTTTGAGTTTCTCTAGCGTTTCTTACATCCAAACTGCCATATCTCGCGAACGGATTGACCGATCCGCAGAATTTCTGTTGCATCTGAAAGTAGACACTCGCCCGACTACAACGGTATGCGTACTTCTCCCCTAGGCCGTTCTAGTCATTCGTTTCGAGCATCAGAACTGCGAAAATTTTGAGTTTCTCAAGCGTTTCTTACCTCCAAACTGCCACATCTCGCGAACGGATTGACCAATTCGCAAAATTTCTGTTGCATCTGAAAGTAGAAACTCGCCCGATTACAACGTTATGTGTAGTTTTCCCCAAGGCCGTTCCAGTTATTCGTTTCGAGCATCAGAACTGCGAAAATTTCGAGTTTCTCTAGCGTTTCGTACATCCAAACTGCCATATCTCGCGAACGGATTGACCGATCCGCAAAATTTCTGTTGCATCTGAAAGTAGACACTCGCCCGATTAGAACGGTATACGTACTTCTCCCCTAGGCCGTTCTAGTCATTCGTTTCGAGCATCAGAACTGCGAAAATTTTGAGTTTCTCAAGCGTTTCTTATCTCCAAACTGCCATATCTCGCGAACGGATTGATCAATCCGCAAAATTTCTGTTGCATCTGAAAGTAGAAACTCGCCCGATTACAATGGTGTGCGCACTTTTCCCCTAGGCGGTTCTAGTTATTCGTTTCGGGCATCAGAACTGCGAAAATTTTGAGTTTCTCTAGCGTTTCTTACATCCAAACTGCCATATCTCGCGAACGGATTGACCGATGCTCAAAATTTCTGTTGCATCTGAAAGTAGACACTCGCCCGATTACAATGGTATGCGTACTTCTCCCCTAGGCCGTTCTAGTCATTCGTTTCGAGCATCAGAACTGCGAAAATTTTGAGTTTCTCAAGCGTCTCTTACCTCCAAACTGCCACATCTCGCGAACGGATTGACCAATTCGCAAAATTTCTGTTGCATCTGAAAGTAGAAACTCGCCCGATTACAACGGTATGTGTAGTTTTCCCCAAGGCCGTTCCAGTTATTCGTTTCGAGCATCAGAACTGCGAAAATTTCGAGTTTCTCTAGCGTTTCTTACATCCAAACTGCCATATCTCGCGGACGGATTGACCATTCCGCAAAATTTCTGTTGCATCTGAAAGTAGACACTCGCCCGATTACAACGGTATACGTACTTCTCCCCTAGGCCGTTCTAGTCATTCGTTTCGAGCATCAGAACTGCGAAAATTTTGAGTTTCTAAAGCGTTTCTTATCTCCAAACTCCCATATCTCGCGAACGGATTGACCGATCCGCAAAATTTCTGTTGCATCTGAAAGTAGAAACTCGCCCGATTACAACGGTATGTGTAGTTTTCCCCAAGGCCGTTCCAGTTATTCGTTTCGAGCATCAGAACTGCGAAAATTTCGAGTTTCTCTAGCGTTTCTTACATCCAAACTGCCATATCTCGCGAACGGATTGACCGATCCGAAAAATTTCTGTTGCATCTGAAAGTAGAAACTCGCCCGATTACAACGGTATGTGTAGTTTTCCCCAAGGCCGTTCCAGTTATTCGTTTCGAGCATCAGAACTGCGAAAATTTCGAGTTTCTCTAGCGTTTCTTACATCCAAACTGCCATATCTCGCGAACGGATTGACCGATCCGAAAAATTTCTGTTGCATCTGAAAGTAGAAACTCGCCCGATTACAACGGTATGCGCACTTTTCCCCTAGGCGGTTCTAGTTATTCGTTTCGAGCATCAGAACTGCGAAAATTTTGAGTTTCTCAAGCGTTTCTTGCATCCAAACTGCCATATCTCGCGAATGGATTGACCGATCCGCAAAATTTCTGTTGCATCTGAAAGTAGAAACTCGCCCGATTACAACGGTATGCGCACTTTTCCCCTAGACCGTTCTAATTACTCGTTTCTCGCATCAGAACTGCGAAAATTTTGAGTTTCTCAAGCGTTTCTTATTTCCAAACTGCCATATCTCACGAACGGATTGATCAATCCGCAAAATTTCTGTTGCATCTGAAAGTAGAAACTCGCGCGATTACAACGGTATGCGTACTTCTCCTCTAGGCCGTTCTAGTTATTCATTTCGAGCATCAGAACTGCGAAAATTTCGAGTTTCTCTAGCGTTTCTTACATCCAAACTGCCATATCTCGCGAACGGATTGACCGATCCGCAAAATTTCTGTTGCATCTGAAAGTAGACACTCGCCCGATTACAACGGTATACGTACTTCTCCCCTAGGCCGTTCTAGTCATTCGTTTCGAGCATCAGAACTGCGAAAATATTGTGTTTCTCAAGGGTTTCTTATTTCCAAACTGCCATATCTCGCGAACGGATTGATCAATCCGAAAAATTTCTGTTGCTTCTGAAAGTAGAAACTCGCCCGATTACAACGGTATGCGCACTTCTCCCCTAGGCCGTTCTAGTCATTCGTTTCGAGCATCAGAACTGCGAAAATTTTGAGTTTCTCAAGCGTTTCTTACTTCCAAACTGCCGCATCTCGCGAACGGATCGACCAATCCGCAAAATTTCTGTTGCATCTGAAAGTAGAAACTCGCCCGATTACAACGGTATGTATGGTTTTCCCCTAGGCCGTTCCACCTATTCGTTTCGAGCATCAGAACTGCGCAAATTTTGAGTTTCTCAAGCTTTCTTACCTTCAAACTACCATATCTCGCGAACAGATTGACCGATCCGCAAAATTTCTGTTGCATCTGAAAGTAGAAACTCGCCCGATTACAACGGTATGCGCACTTTTCCCCTAGGCCGTTCTAGTTATTCGTTTCAAGCATCAGAACTGCGCAAATTTTGAGTTTCTCAAGCGTTTCTTACCTCCAAACTGCCATATCTCGCGAACGGATTGACCGATCCGCAAAATTTCTGTTGCATCTGAAAGTAGACACTCGCCCGATTACAACGGTATACGTACTTCTCCCCTAGGCCGTTCTAGTTATTCGTTTCGAGCATCAGAACTGCTAAAATTTTGAGTTTCTCAAGCGTTTCTTACATCCAAACTGCCACATCTCGCGAACGGATTGACCAATCCGCAAAATTTCTGTTGCATCTGAAAGTAGAAACTCGCCCGATTACAACGGTATGTGTAGTTTTCCCCAAGGCCGTTCCAGTTATTCGTTTCAAGAATCAGAACTGCGCAAATTTTGAGTTTCTCAAGCGTTTCTTACCTCCAAACTGCCATATCTCGCGAACGGATTGACCGATCCGCAAAATTTCTGTTGCTTCTGAAAGTAGAAACTCGCCCGATTACAACGGTATGCGCACTTTTCCCCTAGGCGGTTCTAGTTATTCGTTTCGAGCATCAGAACTGCGAAAATTTTGAGTTTCTCAAGCGTTTCTTGCATCCAAACTGCCATATCTCGCGAACGGATTGACCGATCCGCAAAATTTCTGTTGCATCTGAAAGTAGAAACTCGCCCGATTACAACGGTATGCGCACTTTTCCCCTACGCCGTTCTAGTTACTCGTTTCTCGCATCAGAACTGCGAAAATTTTGAGTTTCTCAAGCGTTTCTTATTTCCAAACTGCCATATCTCACGAACGGATTGATCAATCCGCAAAATTTCTGTTGCATCTGAAAGTAGAAACTCGCGCGATTACAACGGTATGCGTACTTCTCCCCTAGGCCGTTCTAGTTATTCATTTCGAGCATCAGAACTGCGAAAATTTTGAGTTTCTCAAGCGTTTCTTACCTCCAAACTGCCATATCTCGCGAACGGATTGACCGATCCGCAAAATTTCTGTTGCATCTGAAAGTAGAAACTCGCCCGATTACAACGGTATGTGTAGTTTTCCCCTAGGCCGTTCTAGTTATTCGTTTCAAGAATCAGAACTGCGCAAATTTTGAGTTTCTCAAGCGTTTCTTACCTCCAAACTGCCACATCTCGCGAACGGATTGACCAATCCGCAAAATTTCTGTTGCATCTGAAAGTAGAAACTCGCCCGATTACAACGGTATGTGTAGTTTTCCCCAAGGCCGTTCCAGTTATTCGTTTCGAGCATCAGAACTGCGAAAATTTCGAGTTTCTCTAGCGTTTCTTACATCCAAACTGCCATATCTCGCGAACGGATTGACCAATTCGCAAAATTTCTGTTGCATCTGAAAGTAGAAACTCGCCCGATTACAACGGTATGTGTAGTTTTTCCCAAGGCCGTTCCAGTTATTCGTTTCGAGCATCAGAACTGCGAAAATTTCGAGTTTCTCTAGCGTTTCTTACATCCAAACTGCCATATCTCGCGAACGGATTGACCAATCCGCAAAATTTCTGTTGCATCTGAAAGTAGACACTCGCCCGATTACAACGGTATGCGTACTTCTCCCCTAGGCCGTTCTAGTCATTCGTTTCGAGCATCAGAACTGCGAAAATTTTGAGTTTCTAAAGCGTTTCTTATCTCCAAACTGCCATATCTCGCGAACGGATTGACCGATCCGCAAAATTTCTGTTGCATCTGAAAGTTGACACTCGCCCAATTACAACCGTATGCGTACTTCTCCCCTAGGCCGTTCTAGTCATCCGTTACGAGCATCAGAACTGCGAAAATTTTGAGTTTCTCAAGCGTTTCTTACCTCCAAACTGCCACATCTCGCGAACGGATTGAAAAATCCGCAAAGCTTCTGTTGCATCTGAAAGTAGAAACTCGCCCGATTACAACGGTATGTGTAGTTTTCCCCAAGGCCGTTCCAGTTATTCGTTTCGAGCATCAGAACTGCGAAAATTTCGAGTTTCTCTAGCGTTTCTTACATCCAAACTGCCATATCTCGCGGACGGATTGACCAATCCGCAAAATTTCTGTTGCATCTGAAAGTAGACACTCGCCCGATTACAACGGTATACGTACTTCTCCCCTAGGCCGTTCTAGTCATTCGTTTCGAGCATCAGAACTGCGAAAATTTTGAGTTTCTAAAGCGTTTCTTATCTCCAAACTCCCATATCTCGCGAACGGATTGACCGATCCGCAAAATTTCTGTTGCATCTGAAAGTAGACACTCGCCCAATTACAACGGTATGCGTACTTCTCCCCTAGGCCGTTCTAGTCATTCGTTACGAGCATCAGAACTGCGAAAATTTTGAGTTTCTCAAGCGTTTCTTACCTCCAAACTGCCACATCTCGCGAACGGATTGACCAATCCGCAAAATATCTGTTGCATCTGAAAGTAGAAACTCGCCCGATTACAACGGCGTGCGCACTTTTCCCCTAGGCGGTTCTAGTTATTCGTATCGGGCATCAGAACTGCGAAAATTTTGAGTTTCTCTAGCGTTTCTTACATCCAAACTGCCATATCTCGCGAACGGATTGACCGATCCGCAGAATTTCTGTTGCATCTGAAAGTAGACACTCGCCCGACTACAACGGTATGCGTACTTCTCCCCTAGGCCGTTCTAGTCATTCGTTTCGAGCATCAGAACTGCGAAAATTTTGAGTTTCTCAAGCGTTCCTTACCTCCAAACTGCCACATCTCGCGAACGGATTGACCAATTCGCAAAATGTCTGTTGCATCTGAAAGTAGAAACTCGCCCGATTACAACGTTATGTGTAGTTTTCCCCAAGGCCGTTCCAGTTATTCGTTTCGAGCATCAGAACTGCGAAAATTTCGAGTTTCTCTAGCGTTTCGTACATCCAAACTGCCATATCTCGCGAACGGATTGACCGATCCGCAAAATTTCTGTTGCATCTGAAAGTAGACACTCGCCCGATTAGAACGGTATACGTACTTCTCCCCTAGGCCGTTCTAGTCATTCGTTTCGAGCATCAGAACTGCGAAAATTTTGAGTTTCTCAAGCGTTTCTTATCTCCAAACTGCCATATCTCGCGAACGGATTGATCAATCCGCAAAATTTCTGTTGCATCTGAAAGTAGAAACTCGCCCGATTACAATGGTGTGCGCACTTTTCCCCTAGGCGGTTCTAGTTATTCGTTTCGGGCATCAGAACTGCGAAAATTTTGAGTTTCTCTAGCGTTTCTTACATCCAAACTGCCATATCTCGCGAACGGATTGACCGATGCTCAAAATTTCTGTTGCATCTGAAAGTAGACACTCGCCCGATTACAATGGTATGCGTACTTCTCCCCTAGGCCGTTCTAGTCATTCGTTTCGAGCATCAGAACTGCGAAAATTTTGAGTTTCTCAAGCGTTTCTTACCTCCAAACTGCCACATCTCGCGAACGGATTGACCAATTCGCAAAATTTCTGTTGCATCTGAAAGTAGAAACTCGCCCGATTACAACGGTATGTGTAGTTTTCCCCAAGGCCGTTCCAGTTATTCGTTTCGAGCATCAGAACTGCGAAAATTTCGAGTTTCTCTAGCGTTTCTTACATCCAAACTGCCATATCTCGCGAACGGATTGACCGATCCGAAAAATTTCTGTTGCATCTGAAAGTAGAAACTCGCCCGATTACAACGGTATGCGCACTTTTCCCCTAGGCGGTTCTAGTTATTCGTTTCGAGCATCAGAACTGCGAAAATTTTGAGTTTCTCAAGCGTTTCTTGCATCCAAACTGCCATATCTGGCGAATGGATTGACCGATCCGCAAAATTTCTGTTGCATCTGAAAGTAGAAACTCGCCCGATTACAACGGTATGCGCACTTTTCCCCTAGACCGTTCTAATTACTCGTTTCTCGCATGAGAACTGCGAAAATTTTGAGTTTCTCAAGCGTTTCTTATTTCCAAACTGCCATATCTCACGAACGGATTGATCAATCCGCAAAATTTCTGTTGCATCTGAAAGTAGAAACTCGCGCGATTACAACGGTATGCGTACTTCTCCTCTAGGCCGTTCTAGTTATTCATTTCGAGCATCAGAACTGCGAAAATTTCGAGTTTCTCTAGCGTTTCTTACATCCAAACTGCCATATCTCGCGAACGGATTGACCGATCCGCAAAATTTCTGTTGCATCTGAAAGTAGACACTCGCCCGATTACAACGGTATACGTACTTCTCCCCTAGGCCGTTCTAGTCATTCGTTTCGAGCATCAGAACTGCGAAAATATTGTGTTTCTCAAGGGTTTCTTATTTCCAAACTGCCATATCTCGCGAACGGATTGATCAATCCGAAAAATTTCTGTTGCTTCTGAAAGTAGAAACTCGCCCGATTACAACGGTATGCGCACTTCTCCCCTAGGCCGTTCTAGTCATTCGTTTCGAGCATCAGAACTGCGAAAATTTTGAGTTTCTCAAGCGTTTCTTACTTCCAAACTGCCGCATCTCGCGAACGGATCGACCAATCCGCAAAATTTCTGTTGCATCTGAAAGTAGAAACTCGCCCGATTACAACGGTATGTATGGTTTTCCCCTAGGCCGTTCCACCTATTCGTTTCGAGCATCAGAACTGCGCAAATTTTGAGTTTCTCAAGCTTTCTTACCTTCAAACTACCATATCTCGCGAACAGATTGACCGATCCGCAAAATTTCTGTTGCATCTGAAAGTAGAAACTCGCCCGATTACAACGGTATGCGCACTTTTCCCCTAGGCCGTTCTAGTTATTCGTTTCAAGCATCAGAACTGCGCAAATTTTGAGTTTCTCAAGCGTTTCTTACCTCCAAACTGCCATATCTCGCGAACGGATTGACCGATCCGCAAAATTTCTGTTGCATCTGAAAGTAGACACTCGCCCGATTACAACGGTATACGTACTTCTCCCCTAGGCCGTTCTAGTTATTCGTTTCGAGCATCAGAACTGCTAAAATTTTGAGTTTCTCAAGCGTTTCTTACATCCAAACTGCCACATCTCGCGAACGGATTGACCAATCCGCAAAATTTCTGTTGCATCTGAAAGTAGAAACTCGCCCGATTACAACGGTATGTGTAGTTTTCCCCAAGGCCGTTCCAGTTATTCGTTTCGAGCATCAGAACTGCGCAAATTTTGAGTTTCTCAAGCGTTTCTTACCTCCAAACTGCCATATCTCGCGAACGGATTGACCGATCCGCAAAATTTCTGTTGCTTCTGAAAGTAGAAACTCGCCCGATTACAACGGTATGCGCACTTTTCCCCTAGGCGGTTCTAGTTATTCGTTTCGAGCATCAGAACTGCGAAAATTTTGAGTTTCTCAAGCGTTTCTTGCATCCAAACTGCCATATCTCGCGAACGGATTGACCGATCCGCAAAATTTCTGTTGCATCTGAAAGTAGAAACTCGCCCGATTACAACGGTATGCGCACTTTTCCCCTACGCCGTTCTAGTTACTCGTTTCTCGCATCAGAACTGCGAAAATTTTGAGTTTCTCAAGCGTTTCTTATTTCCAAACTGCCATATCTCACGAACGGATTGATCAATCCGCAAAATTTCTGTTGCATCTGAAAGTAGAAACTCGCGCGATTACAACGGTATGCGTACTTCTCCCCTAGGCCGTTCTAGTTATTCATTTCGAGCATCAGAACTGCGAAAATTTTGAGTTTCTCAAGCGTTTCTTACCTCCAAACTGCCATATCTCGCGAACGGATTGACCGATCCGCAAAATTTCTGTTGCATCTGAAAGTAGAAACTCGCCCGATTACAACGGTATGTGTAGTTTTCCCCTAGGCCGTTCTAGTTATTCGTTTCAAGAATCAGAACTGCGCAAATTTTGAGTTTCTCAAGCGTTTCTTACCTCCAAACTGCCACATCTCGCGAACGGATTGACCAATCCGCAAAATTTCTGTTGCATCTGAAAGTAGAAACTCGCCCGATTACAACGGTATGTGTAGTTTTCCCCAAGGCCGTTCCAGTTATTCGTTTCGAGCATCAGAACTGCGAAAATTTCGAGTTTCTCTAGCGTTTCTTACATCCAAACTGCCATATCTCGCGAACGGATTGACCAATTCGCAAAATTTCTGTTGCATCTGAAAGTAGAAACTCGCCCGATTACAACGGTATGTGTAGTTTTTCCCAAGGCCGTTCCAGTTATTCGTTTCGAGCATCAGAACTGCGAAAATTTCGAGTTTCTCTAGCGTTTCTTACATCCAAACTGCCATATCTCGCGAACGGATTGACCAATCCGCAAAATTTCTGTTGCATCTGAAAGTAGACACTCGCCCGATTACAACGGTATGCGTACTTCTCCCCTAGGCCGTTCTAGTCATTCGTTTCGAGCATCAGAACTGCGAAAATTTTGAGTTTCTAAAGCGTTTCTTATCTCCAAACTGCCATATCTCGCGAACGGATTGACCGATCCGCAAAATTTCTGTTGCATCTGAAAGTTGACACTCGCCCAATTACAACCGTATGCGTACTTCTCCCCTAGGCCGTTCTAGTCATCCGTTACGAGCATCAGAACTGCGAAAATTTTGAGTTTCTCAAGCGTTTCTTACCTCCAAACTGCCACATCTCGCGAACGGATTGAAAAATCCGCAAAGCTTCTGTTGCATCTGAAAGTAGAAACTCGCCCGATTACAACGGTATGTGTAGTTTTCCCCAAGGCCGTTCCAGTTATTCGTTTCGAGCATCAGAACTGCGAAAATTTCGAGTTTCTCTAGCGTTTCTTACATCCAAACTGCCATATCTCGCGGACGGATTGACCAATCCGCAAAATTTCTGTTGCATCTGAAAGTAGACACTCGCCCGATTACAACGGTATACGTACTTCTCCCCTAGGCCGTTCTAGTCATTCGTTTCGAGCATCAGAACTGCGAAAATTTTGAGTTTCTAAAGCGTTTCTTATCTCCAAACTCCCATATCTCGCGAACGGATTGACCGATCCGCAAAATTTCTGTTGCATCTGAAAGTAGACACTCGCCCAATTACAACGGTATGCGTACTTCTCCCCTAGGCCGTTCTAGTCATTCGTTACGAGCATCAGAACTGCGAAAATTTTGAGTTTCTCAAGCGTTTCTTACCTCCAAACTGCCACATCTCGCGAACGGATTGACCAATCCGCAAAATATCTGTTGCATCTGAAAGTAGAAACTCGCCCGATTACAACGGCGTGCGCACTTTTCCCCTAGGCGGTTCTAGTTATTCGTATCGGGCATCAGAACTGCGAAAATTTTGAGTTTCTCTAGCGTTTCTTACATCCAAACTGCCATATCTCGCGAACGGATTGACCGATCCGCAGAATTTCTGTTGCATCTGAAAGTAGACACTCGCCCGACTACAACGGTATGCGTACTTCTCCCCTAGGCCGTTCTAGTCATTCGTTTCGAGCATCAGAACTGCGAAAATTTTGAGTTTCTCAAGCGTTCCTTACCTCCAAACTGCCACATCTCGCGAACGGATTGACCAATTCGCAAAATGTCTGTTGCATCTGAAAGTAGAAACTCGCCCGATTACAACGTTATGTGTAGTTTTCCCCAAGGCCGTTCCAGTTATTCGTTTCGAGCATCAGAACTGCGAAAATTTCGAGTTTCTCTAGCGTTTCGTACATCCAAACTGCCATATCTCGCGAACGGATTGACCGATCCGCAAAATTTCTGTTGCATCTGAAAGTAGACACTCGCCCGATTAGAACGGTATACGTACTTCTCCCCTAGGCCGTTCTAGTCATTCGTTTCGAGCATCAGAACTGCGAAAATTTTGAGTTTCTCAAGCGTTTCTTATCTCCAAACTGCCATATCTCGCGAACGGATTGATCAATCCGCAAAATTTCTGTTGCATCTGAAAGTAGAAACTCGCCCGATTACAATGGTGTGCGCACTTTTCCCCTAGGCGGTTCTAGTTATTCGTTTCGGGCATCAGAACTGCGAAAATTTTGAGTTTCTCTAGCGTTTCTTACATCCAAACTGCCATATCTCGCGAACGGATTGACCGATGCTCAAAATTTCTGTTGCATCTGAAAGTAGACACTCGCCCGATTACAATGGTATGCGTACTTCTCCCCTAGGCCGTTCTAGTCATTCGTTTCGAGCATCAGAACTGCGAAAATTTTGAGTTTCTCAAGCGTTTCTTACCTCCAAACTGCCACATCTCGCGAACGGATTGACCAATTCGCAAAATTTCTGTTGCATCTGAAAGTAGAAACTCGCCCGATTACAACGGTATGTGTAGTTTTCCCCAAGGCCGTTCCAGTTATTCGTTTCGAGCATCAGAACTGCGAAAATTTCGAGTTTCTCTAGCGTTTCTTACATCCAAACTGCCATATCTCGCGAACGGATTGACCGATCCGAAAAATTTCTGTTGCATCTGAAAGTAGAAACTCGCCCGATTACAACGGTATGCGCACTTTTCCCCTAGGCGGTTCTAGTTATTCGTTTCGAGCATCAGAACTGCGAAAATTTTGAGTTTCTCAAGCGTTTCTTGCATCCAAACTGCCATATCTGGCGAATGGATTGACCGATCCGCAAAATTTCTGTTGCATCTGAAAGTAGAAACTCGCCCGATTACAACGGTATGCGCACTTTTCCCCTAGACCGTTCTAATTACTCGTTTCTCGCATGAGAACTGCGAAAATTTTGAGTTTCTCAAGCGTTTCTTATTTCCAAACTGCCATATCTCACGAACGGATTGATCAATCCGCAAAATTTCTGTTGCATCTGAAAGTAGAAACTCGCGCGATTACAACGGTATGCGTACTTCTCCTCTAGGCCGTTCTAGTTATTCATTTCGAGCATCAGAACTGCGAAAATTTCGAGTTTCTCTAGCGTTTCTTACATCCAAACTGCCATATCTCGCGAACGGATTGACCGATCCGCAAAATTTCTGTTGCATCTGAAAGTAGACACTCGCCCGATTACAACGGTATACGTACTTCTCCCCTAGGCCGTTCTAGTCATTCGTTTCGAGCATCAGAACTGCGAAAATATTGTGTTTCTCAAGGGTTTCTTATTTCCAAACTGCCATATCTCGCGAACGGATTGATCAATCCGAAAAATTTCTGTTGCTTCTGAAAGTAGAAACTCGCCCGATTACAACGGTATGCGCACTTCTCCCCTAGGCCGTTCTAGTCATTCGTTTCGAGCATCAGAACTGCGAAAATTTTGAGTTTCTCAAGCGTTTCTTACTTCCAAACTGCCGCATCTCGCGAACGGATCGACCAATCCGCAAAATTTCTGTTGCATCTGAAAGTAGAAACTCGCCCGATTACAACGGTATGTATGGTTTTCCCCTAGGCCGTTCCACCTATTCGTTTCGAGCATCAGAACTGCGCAAATTTTGAGTTTCTCAAGCTTTCTTACCTTCAAACTACCATATCTCGCGAACAGATTGACCGATCCGCAAAATTTCTGTTGCATCTGAAAGTAGAAACTCGCCCGATTACAACGGTATGCGCACTTTTCCCCTAGGCCGTTCTAGTTATTCGTTTCAAGCATCAGAACTGCGCAAATTTTGAGTTTCTCAAGCGTTTCTTACCTCCAAACTGCCATATCTCGCGAACGGATTGACCGATCCGCAAAATTTCTGTTGCATCTGAAAGTAGACACTCGCCCGATTACAACGGTATACGTACTTCTCCCCTAGGCCGTTCTAGTTATTCGTTTCGAGCATCAGAACTGCTAAAATTTTGAGTTTCTCAAGCGTTTCTTACATCCAAACTGCCACATCTCGCGAACGGATTGACCAATCCGCAAAATTTCTGTTGCATCTGAAAGTAGAAACTCGCCCGATTACAACGGTATGTGTAGTTTTCCCCAAGGCCGTTCCAGTTATTCGTTTCGAGCATCAGAACTGCGAAAATTTCGAGTTTCTCTAGCGTTTCTTACATCCAAACTGCCATATCTCGCGAACGGATTGACCGATCCGCAAAATTTCTGTTGCATCTGAAAGTAGAAACTCGCCCGATTACAACGGTATGCGCACTTTTCCCCTAGACCGTTCTAATTACTCGTTTCTCGCATGAGAACTGCGAAAATTTTGAGTTTCTCAAGCGTTTCTTATTTCCAAACTGCCATATCTCACGAACGGATTGATCAATCCGCAAAATTTCTGTTGCATCTGAAAGTAGAAACTCGCGCGATTACAACGGTATGCGTACTTCTCCTCTAGGCCGTTCTAGTTATTCATTTCGAGCATCAGAACTGCGAAAATTTCGAGTTTCTCTAGCGTTTCTTACATCCAAACTGCCATATCTCGCGAACGGATTGACCGATCCGCAAAATTTCTGTTGCATCTGAAAGTAGACACTCGCCCGATTACAACGGTATACGTACTTCTCCCCTAGGCCGTTCTAGTCATTCGTTTCGAGCATCAGAACTGCGAAAATATTGTGTTTCTCAAGGGTTTCTTATTTCCAAACTGCCATATCTCGCGAACGGATTGATCAATCCGAAAAATTTCTGTTGCTTCTGAAAGTAGAAACTCGCCCGATTACAACGGTATGCGCACTTCTCCCCTAGGCCGTTCTAGTCATTCGTTTCGAGCATCAGAACTGCGAAAATTTTGAGTTTCTCAAGCGTTTCTTACTTCCAAACTGCCGCATCTCGCGAACGGATCGACCAATCCGCAAAATTTCTGTTGCATCTGAAAGTAGAAACTCGCCCGATTACAACGGTATGTATGGTTTTCCCCTAGGCCGTTCCACCTATTCGTTTCGAGCATCAGAACTGCGCAAATTTTGAGTTTCTCAAGCTTTCTTACCTTCAAACTACCATATCTCGCGAACAGATTGACCGATCCGCAAAATTTCTGTTGCATCTGAAAGTAGAAACTCGCCCGATTACAACGGTATGCGCACTTTTCCCCTAGGCCGTTCTAGTTATTCGTTTCAAGCATCAGAACTGCGCAAATTTTGAGTTTCTCAAGCGTTTCTTACCTCCAAACTGCCATATCTCGCGAACGGATTGACCGATCCGCAAAATTTCTGTTGCATCTGAAAGTAGACACTCGCCCGATTACAACGGTATACGTACTTCTCCCCTAGGCCGTTCTAGTTATTCGTTTCGAGCATCAGAACTGCTAAAATTTTGAGTTTCTCAAGCGTTTCTTACATCCAAACTGCCACATCTCGCGAACGGATTGACCAATCCGCAAAATTTCTGTTGCATCTGAAAGTAGAAACTCGCCCGATTACAACGGTATGTGTAGTTTTCCCCAAGGCCGTTCCAGTTATTCGTTTCGAGCATCAGAACTGCGAAAATTTCGAGTTTCTCTAGCGTTTCTTACATCCAAACTGCCATATCTCGCGAACGGATTGACCGATCCGCAAAATTTCTGTTGCATCTGAAAGTAGAAACTCGCCCGATTACAACGGTATGCCCACTTTTCCCCTAGGCCGTTCCAGTTATTCGTTTCGAGCATCAGAACTGCGAAAATTTTGAGTTTCTCAAGCGTTTCTTATCTCCAAACTGCCATATCTCGCGAACGGATTGATCAATCCGCAAAATTTCTGTTGCATCTGAAAGTAGAAACTCGCCCGATTACAACGGTATGCGTACTTCTCCCCTAGGCCGTTCTAGTTATTCATTTCGAGCATCAGAACTGCGAAAATTTTGAGTATCTCAAGCGTTTCTTACCTCCAAACTGCCATATCTCGCGAACGGATTGACCAATCCGCAAAATTTCTGTTGCATTTGAAAGTAGAAACTCGCCCGATTACAACGGTATGCGCACTTTTCCCCTGGGCCGTTCTAGTTATTCGTTTCGAGCATCAGAACTGCGAAAATTTTGAGTCTCTAAAGCGTTTCTTATCTCCAAACTGCCATGTCTCGCGAACGGATTGATCAATCCGCAAAATTTCTGTTGCTTGTGAAAGTAGAAACTCGCCCGATTACAACGGTATGCGTACTTCTCCCCTAGGCCGTTCTAGTTATTCATTTCGAGCATCAGAACTGCGAAAATTTTGAGTTTCTCAAGCGTTTCTTACCTCCAAACTGCCATATCTCGCGAACGGATTGACCAATCCGCAAAATTTCGGTTGCATCTGAAAGTAGAAACTCGCCCGATTACAACGGTATGCGCAACTTTCCCCTAGGCCGTTCTAGTTATTCGTTTCGAGCATCAGAACTGCGAAAATTTTGAGTTTCTCAAGCGTTTCTTACATCCAAACGGCCATATCTCGCGAACGGATTGACCAATCCGCAAAATTTCTGTTGCATTTGAAAGTAGAAACTCGCCCGATTACAACGGTATGCGCACTTTTCCCCTGGGCCGTTCTAGTTATTCGTTTCGTGCATCAGAACTGCGCAAATTTTGAGTTTCTCAAGCGTTTCTTACCTTCAAACCGCCATATCTCGCGTACGGATTGACCGTTCCGCAAAATTTCTGTTGCATCTGAAAGTAGAAACTCGCCCGATTACAACGGTATGGGCACTTTTCCCGTAGGCCGTTCTAGTTATTCGTTTCAAGCACCAGAACTGCGCAAATTTTGAGTTTCTCAAGCGTTTCTTACCTTCAAACTGCCATATCTCGCGAACGGATTGACCGATCCGCAAAATTTCTGTTGCATCTGAAAGTAGACTCTCGCCCGATTACAACGGTATACGTACTTCTCCCCTAGGCCGTTCTAGTCATTCGTTTCGAGCATCAGAACTGCGAAAATTTTGAGTTTCTCAAGCGTTTCTTATCTCCAAACTGCCATATCTCGCGAACGGATTGATCAATCCGCAAAATTTCTGTTGCATCTGAAAGCAGAAACTCGCCCGATTGCAACGGTATGCGCACTTTTCCCCTACGCCGTTCTAGTTACTCGTTTCTAGCATCAGAAATGCGAAAATTTTGAGTTTCTCAAGCTTTCTTACCTTCAAACTGCCATATCTCGCGAACGGATTGATCAATCCGCAAAATTTCTGTTGCATCTGAAAGTAGAAACTCGCCCGATTACAACGGTATGCGCACTTTTCCCCTAGGCCGTTCTAGTTATTCGTTTCAAGCATCAGAACTGCGCAAATTTTGAGTTTCTCAAGCGTTTCTTACCTCCAAACTGCCATATCTCGCGAACGGATTGACCGATCCGCAAAATTTCTGTTGCATCTGAAAGTAGACACTCGCCCGATTACAACGGTATACGTACTTCTCCCCTAGGCCGTTCTAGTTATTCGTTTCGAGCATCAGAACTGCGAAAATTTTGAGTTTCTCAAGCGTTTCTTACATCCAAACTGCCACATCTCGCGAACGGATTGACCAATCCGCAAAATTTCTGTTGCATCTGAAAGTAGACACTCGCCCGATTAGACCGGTATGCGTACTTCTCCCCTAGGCCGTTCTAGTCATTCGTTTCGAGCATCAGAACTGCGAAAATTTTGAGTTTCTCAAGCGTTTCTTATCTCCAAACTGCCATATCTCGCGAACGGATTGATTAATGCGCAAAATTTCTATTGCATCTGAAAGTAGAAACTCGCCCGATTACAACGGTATGCGCACTTTTCCCCTAGGCGGTTCTAGTCATTCGTTTCGAGCATCAGAAATGCGAAAATTTTGAGTTTCTCAAGCGTTTGTTATCTCCAAACTGCCATATCTCGCGAACGGATTGATCAATCCGCAAAATTTCTGTTGCATCTGAAAGTAGAAACTCGCCCGATTACAACGGTATGCGTACTTCTCCCCTAGGCCGTTCTAGTTATTCATTTCGAGCATCAGAACTGCGAAAATTTTGAGTATCTCAAGCGTTTCTTACCTCCAAACTGCCATATCTCGCGAACGGATTGACCAATCCGCAAAATTTCTGTTGCTTCTGAAAGTAGAAACTCGCCCGATTACAACCGTATGCGCACTTTTCCCCTAGGCCGTTCTAGTTATTCGTTTCGAGCATCAGAACTGCGAAAATTTTGAGTTTCTCAAGCGTTTCTTACATCCAAACGGCCATATCTCGCGAACGGATTGACCAATCCGCAAAATTTCTGTTACATCTGAAAGTAGAGACTCGCCCGATTACAACGGTATGTGTAGTTTTCCCCTAGGCCGTTCCAGTTCTTCGTTTCGAGCATCAGAACTGCGAAAATTTCGAATTTCTCAAGCGTTTCTTGCATCCAAACTGCCATATCTCGCGAACGGATTGATCAATCCGCAAAATTTCTGTTGCTTGTGAAAATAGAAACTCGCCCGATTACAACGGTATGCGTGCTTCTCCCCTAGGCCGTTCTAGTCATTCGTTTCGAGCATCAGAACTGCGAAAATTTTGAGTTTCTCAAGCGTTTCTTATCTCCAAACTGCCATATCTCGCGAACGGATTGATCAATCCGCAAAATTTCTGTTTCATCTGAAAGTAGACACTCGCCCGATTACAACGGAATGCGCACTTTTCCCCTAGGCGGTTCTAGTTATTCGTTTCAAGCATCAGAACTGCGCAAATTTTGAGTTTCTCAAGCTTTCTTACCTTCAAACTGCCATATCTCGCGAACGGATTGACCGATCCGCAAAATTTCTGTTGCATCTGAAAGTAGAAACTCGCCCGATTACAACGGTATGTGTGGTTTTCCCCTAGGCCGTTCCACCTATTCGTTTCGAGCATCAGAACTGCGCAAATTTTGAGTTTCTCAAGCTTTCTTACCTTCAAACTGCCATATCTCGCGAACAGATTGACCGATCCGCAAAATATCTATTGCATCTGAAAGTAGAAACTCGCCCGATTACAACGGTATGCGCACTTTTCCCCTAGGCGGTTCTAGTCATTCGTTTCGAGCATCATAAATGCGAAAATTTTGAGTTTCTCAAGCGTTTCTTATCTCCAAACTGCCATATCTCGCGAACGGATTGATCAATCCGCAAAATTTCTGTTGCATCTGAAAGTAGAAACTCGCCCGATTACAACGGTATGCGTACTTCTCCCCTAGGCCGTTCTAGTTATTCATTTCGAGCATCAGAACTGCGAAAATTTTGAGTTTCTCAAGCGTTTCTTATCTCCAAACTGCCATATCTCGCGAACGGATTGACCAATCCGCAAAATTTCTGTTGCATTTGAAAGTAGAAACTCGCCCGATTACAACGGTATGCGCACTTTTCCCCTGGGCCGTTCTAGTTATTCGTTTCGTGCATCAGAACTGCGAAAATTTTGAGTCTCTGAAGCGTTTCTTATCTCCAAACTGCCATGTCTCGCGAACGGATTGATCAATCCGCAAAATTTCTGTTGCTTGTGAAAGTAGAAACTCGCCCGATTACAACGGTATGCGTACTTCTCCCCTAGGCCGTTCTAGTCATTCGTTTCGAGCATCAGAACTGCGAAAATTTTGAGTTTCTCAAGCGTTTCTTATCTCCAAACTGCCATATCTCGCGAACGGATTGATCAATGCGCAAAATTTCTATTGCATCTGAAAGTAGAAACTCGCCCGATTACAACGGTATGCGCACTTTTCCCCTAGGCGGTTCTAGTCATTCGTTTCGAGCATCAGAAGTGCGAAAATTTTGAGTTTCTCAAGCGTTTCTTATCTCCAAACTGCCATATCTCGCGTACCGATTGATCAATCCGCAAAATATCTGTTGCATCTGAAAGTAGAAACTCGCCCGATTACAACGGTATGCGTACTTCTCCCCTAGGCCGTTCTAGTTATTCATTTCGAGCATCAGAACTGCGAAAATTTTGAGTATCTCAAGCGTTTCTTACCTCCAAACTGCCATATCTCGCGAACGGATTGACCAATCCGCAAAATTTCTGTTGCTTCTGAAAGTAGAAACTCGCCCGATTACAACGGTATGCGCACTTTTCCCCTAGGCCGTTCTAGTTATTCGTTTCGAGCATCAGAACTGCGAAAATTTTGAGTTTCTCAAGCGTTTCTTACATCCAAACGGCCATATCTCGCGAACGGATTGACCAATCCGCAAAATTTCTGTTGCATTTGAAAGTAAAAACTCGCCCGATTACAACGGTATGCGCACTTTTCCCCTGGGCCGTTCTAGTTATTCGTTTCGAGCATCAGAACTGCGAAAATTTTGAGTCTCTAAAGCGTTTCTTATCTCCAAACTGCCATGTCTCGCGAACGGATTGATCAATCCGCAAAATTTCTGTTGCTTGTGAAAGTAGAAACTCGCCCGATTACAACGGTATGCGTACTTCTCCCCTAGGCCGTTCTAGTCATTCGTTTCGAGCATCAGAACTGCGAAAATTTTGAGTTTCTCAAGCGTTTCTTACTTCCAAACTGCCGCATCTCGCGAACGGATCGACCAATCCGCAAAATTTCTGCTGCATCTGAAAGTAGAAACTCGCCCGATTACAACGGTATGTGTGGTTTTCCCCTAGGCCGTTCCACCTATTCGTTTCGAGCATCAGAACTGCGCAAATTTTGAGTTTCTCAAGCTTTCTTACCTTCAAACTGCCATATCTCGCGAACAGATTGACCGATCCGCAAAATATCTGTTGCATCTGAAAGTAGAAACTCGCCCGATTACAACGGTATGCGCACTTTTCCCCTAGGCCGTTCTAGTTATTCGTTTCAAGCATCAGAACTGCGCAAATTAGAGTTTCTCAAGCGTTTCTTACCTCCAAACTGCCATATCTCGCGAACGGATTGACCGATCCGCAAAATTTCTGTTGCATCTGAAAGTAGACACTCGCCCGATTACAACGGTATACGTACTTCTCCCCTAGGCCGTTCTAGTTATTCGTTTCGAGCATCAGAACTGCGAAAATTTTGAGTTTCTCAAGCGTTTCTTACATCCAAACTGCCACATCTCGCGAACGAATTGACCAATCCGCAAAATTTCTGTTGCATCTGAAAGTAGAAACTCGCCCGATTACAACGGTATGTGTAGTTTTCCCCAAGGCCGTTCCAGTTATTCGTTTCGAGCATCAGAACTGCGAAAATTTTGAGTTTCTCAAGCGTTTCTTACATCCAAACTGCCACATCTCGCGAACGGATTGACCAATCCGCAAAATTTCTGTTGCATCTGAAAGTGGACACTCGCCCGATTAGACCGGTATGCGTACTTCTCCCCTAGGCCGTTCTAGTCATTCGTTTCGAGCATCAGAACTGCGAAAATTTTGAGTTTCTCAAGCGTTTCTTATCTCCAAACTGCCATATCTCGCGAACGGATTGATCAATGCGCAAAATTTCTATTGCATCTGAAAGTAGAAACTCGCCCGATTACAACGGTATGCGCACTTTTCCCCTAGGCGGTTCTAGTCATTCGTTTCGAGCATCAGAAATGCGAAAATTTTGAGTTTCTCAAGCGTTTGTTATCTCCAAACTGCCATATCTCGCGAACGGATTGATCAATCCGCAAAATTTCTGTTGCATCTGAAAGTAGAAACTCGCCCGATTACAACGGTATGCGTACTTCTCCCCTAGGCCGTTCTAGTTATTCATTTCGAGCATCAGAACTGCGAAAATTTTGAGTATCTCAAGCGTTTCTTACCTCCAAACTGCCATATCTCGCGAACGGATTGACCAATCCGCAAAATTTCTGTTGCTTCTGAAAGTAGAAACTCGCCCGATTACAACGGTATGCGCACTTTTCCCCTAGGCCGTTCTAGTTATTCGTTTCGAGCATCAGAACTGCGAAAATTTTGAGTTTCTCAAGCGTTTCTTACATCCAAACGGCCATATCTCGCGAACGGATTGACCAATCCGCAAAATTTCTGTTACATCTGAAAGTAGAGACTCGCCCGATTACAACGGTATGTGTAGTTTTCCCCTAGGCCGTTCCAGTTCTTCGTTTCGAGCATCAGAACTGCGAAAATTTCGAATTTCTCAAGCGTTTCTTGCATCCAAACTGCCATGTCTCGCGAACGGATTGATCAATCCGCAAAATTTCTGTTGCATCTGAAAGTAGAAACTCGCCCGATTACAACGGTATGTGTAGTTTTCCCCAAGGCCGTTCCAGTTATTCGTTTCGAGCATCAGAACTGCGAAAATTTTGAGTTTCTCAAGCGTTTCTTACATCCAAACTGCCACATCTCGCGAACGGATTGACCAATCCGCAAAATTTCTGTTGCATCTGAAAGTGGACACTCGCCCGATTAGACCGGTATGTGTACTTCTCCCCTAGGCCGTTCTAGTCATTCGTTTCGAGCATCAGAACTGCGAAAATTTTGAGTTTCTCAAGCGTTTCTTATCTCCAAACTGCCATATCTCGCGAACGGATTGATCAATGCGCAAAATTTCTATTGCATCTGAAAGTAGAAACTCGCCCGATTACAACGGTATGCGCACTTTTCCCCTAGGCGGTTCTAGTCATTCGTTTCGAGCATCAGAAATGCGAAAATTTTGAGTTTCTCAAGCGTTTGTTATCTCCAAACTGCCATATCTCGCGAACGGATTGATCAATCCGCAAAATTTCTGTTGCATCTGAAAGTAGAAACTCGCCCGATTACAACGGTATGCGTACTTCTCCCCTAGGCCGTTCTAGTTATTCATTTCGAGCATCAGAACTGCGAAAATTTTGAGTATCTCAAGCGTTTCTTACCTCCAAACTGCCATATCTCGCGAACGGATTGACCAATCCGCAAAATTTCTGTTGCTTCTGAAAGTAGAAACTCGCCCGATTACAACGGTATGCGCACTTTTCCCCTAGGCCGTTCTAGTCATTCGTTTCGAGCATCAGAACTGCGAAAATTTTGAGTTTCTCAAGCGTTTCTTATCTCCAAACTGCCATATCTCGCGAACGGATTGATCAATGCGCAAAATTTCTATTGCATCTGAAAGTAGAAACTCGCCCGATTACAACGGTATGCGCACTTTTCCCCTAGGCGGTTCTAGTCATTCGTTTCGAGCATCAGAAATGCGAAAATTTTGAGTTTCTCAAGCGTTTGTTATCTCCAAACTGCCATATCTCGCGAACGGATTGATCAATCCGCAAAATTTCTGTTGCATCTGAAAGTAGAAACTTGCCCGATTACAACGGTATGCGTACTTCTCCCCTAGGCCGTTCTAGTTATTCATTTCGAGCATCAGAACTGCGAAAATTTTGAGTATCTCAAGCGTTTCTTACCTCCAAACTGCCATATCTCGCTAACGGATTGACCAATCCGCAAAATTTCTGTTGCTTCTGAAAGTAGAAACTCGCCCGATTACAACGGTATGCGTGCTTCTCCCCTAGGCCGTTCTAGTCATTCGTTTCGAGCATCAGAACTGCGAAAATTTTGAGTTTCTCAAGCGTTTCTTATCTCCAAACTGCCATATCTCGCGAACGGATTGATCAATCCGCAAAATTTCTGTTTCATCTGAAAGTAGACACTCGCCCGATTACAACGGAATGCTTTTCCCCTAGGCGGTTCTAGTTAATCGTTTCAAGCATCAGAACTGCGCAAATTTTGAGTTTCTCAAGCTTTCTTACCTTCAAACTGCCATATCTCGCGAACGGATTGACCGATCCGCAAAATTTCTGTTGCATCTGAAAGTAGAAACTCGCCCGATTACAACGGTATGCGCACTTTTCCCCTAGGCCGTTCTAGTTATTCGTTTCAAGCATCAGAACTGCGCAAATTTTGAGTTTCTCAAGCGTTTCTTACCTCCAAACTGCCATATCTCGCGAACGGATTGACCGATCCGCAAAATTTCTTTTGCATCTGAAAGTAGACACTCGCCCGATTACAACGGTATACGTACTTCTCCCCTAGGCCGTTCTAGTTATTCGTTTCGAGCATCAGAACTGCGAAAATTTTGAGTTTCTCAAGCGTTTCTTACATCCAAACTGCCACATCTCGCGAACGGATTGAGCAATCCGCAAAATTTCTGTTGCATCTGAAAGTAGACACTCGCCCGATTAGACCGGTATGCGTACTTCTCCCCTAGGCCGTTCTAGTCATTCGTTTCGAGCATCAGAACTGCGAAAATTTTGAGTTTCTCAAGCGTTTCTTATCTCCAAACTGCCATATCTCGCGAACGGATTGATCAATGCGCAAAATTTCTATTGCATCTGAAAGTAGAAACTCGCCCGATTACAACGGTATGCGCACTTTTCCCCTAGGCGGTTCTAGTCATTCGTTTCGAGCATCAGAAATGCGAAAATTTTGAGTTTCTCAAGCGTTTGTTATCTCCAAACTGCCATATCTCGCGAACGGATTGATCAATCCGCAAAATTTCTGTTGCATCTGAAAGTAGAAACTCGCCCGATTACAACGGTATGCGTACTTCTCCCCTAGGCCGTTCTAGTTATTCATTTCGAGCATCAGAACTGCGAAAATTTTGAGTATCTCAAGCGTTTCTTACCTCCAAACTGCCATATCTCGCGAACGGATTGACCAATCCGCAAAATTTCTGTTGCTTCTGAAAGTAGAAACTCGCCCGATTACAACGGTATGCGCACTTTTCCCCTAGGCCGTTCTAGTTATTCGTTTCGAGCATCAGAACTGCGAAAATTTTGAGTTTCTCAAGCGTTTCTTACATCCAAACGGCCATATCTCGCGAACGGATTGACCAATCCGCAAAATTTCTGTTGCATTTGAAAGTAGAAACTCGCCCGATTACAACGGTATGCGCACTTTTCCCCTGGGCCGTTCTAGTTATTCGTTTCGAGCATCAGAACTGCGAAAATTTTGAGTCTCTAAAGCGTTTCTTATCTCCAAACTGCCATGTCTCGCGAACGGATTGATCAATCCGCAAAATTTCTGTTGCTTGTGAAAGTAGAAACTCGCCCGATTACAACGGTATGCGTACTTCTCCCCTAGGCCGTTCTAGTCATTCGTTTCGAGCATCAGAACTGCGAAAATTTTGAGTTTCTCAAGCGTTTCTTACTTCCAAACTGCCGCATCTCGCGAACGGATCGACCAATCCGCAAAATTTCTGTTGCATCTGAAAGTAGAAACTCGCCCGATTACAACGGTATGTGTGGTTTTCCCCTAGGCCGTTCCACCTATTCGTTTCGAGCATCAGAACTGCGCAAATTTTGAGTTTCTCAAGCTTTCTTACCTTCAAACTGCCATATCTCGCGAACGGATTGACCGATCCGCAAAATTTCTGTTGCATGTGAAAGTAGAAACTCGCCCGATTACAACGGTATGTGTGGTTTTCCCCTAGGCCGTTCCACCTATTCGTTTCGAGCATCAGAACTGCGCAAATTTTGAGTTTCTCAAGCTTTCTTACCTTCAAACTGCCATATCTCGCGAACAGATTGACCGATCCGCAAAATATCTGTTGCATCTGAAAGTAGAAACTCGCCCGATTACAACGGTATGCGCACTTTTCCCCTAGGCCGTTCTAGTTATTCGTTTTGAGCATCAGAACTGCGAAAATTTTGAGTTTCTCAAGCGTTTCTTACATCCAAACTGCCACATCTCGCGAACGGATTGACCAATCCGCAAAATTTCTGTTCCATCTGAAAGTAGACACTCGCCCGATTAGACCGGTATGCGTACTTCTCCCCTAGGCCGTTCTAGTCATTCGTTTCGAGCATCAGAACTGCGAAAATTTTGAGTTTCTCAAGCGTTTCTTATCTCCAAACTGCCATATCTCGCGAACGGATTGATCAATGCGCAAAATTTCTATTGCATCTGAAAGTAGAAACTCGCCCGATTACAACGGTATGCGCACTTTTCCCCTAGGCGGTTCTAGTCATTCGTTTCGAGCATCATAAATGCGAAAATTTTGAGTTTCTCAAGCGTTTCTTATCTCCAAACTGCCATATCTCACGAACGGATTGATCAATCCGCAAAATTTCTGTTGCATCTGAAAGTAGAAACTCGCCCGATTACAACGGTATGCGTACTTCTCCCCTAGGCCGTTCTAGTTATTCATTTCGAGCATCAGAACTGCGAAAATTTTGAGTATCTCAAGCGTTTCTTACCTCCAAACTGCCATATCTCGCGAACGGATTGACCAATCCGCAAAATTTCTGGTGCTTCTGAAAGTAGAAACTCGCCCGATTACAACGGTATGCGCACTTTTCCCCTAGGCCGTTCTAGTTATTCGTTTCGAGCATCAGAACTGCGAAAATTTTGAGTTTCTCAAGCGTTTCTTACATCCAAACGGCCATATCTCGCGAACGGATTGACCAATCCGCAAAATTTCTGTTGCATTTGAAAGTAGAAACTCGCCCGATTACAACGGTATGCGCACTTTTCCCCTGGGCCGTTCTAGTTATTCGTTTCGAGCATCAGAACTGCGAAAATTTTGAGTCTCTAAAGCGTTTCTTATCTCCAAACTGCCATGTCTCGCGAACGGATTGATCAATCCGCAAAATTTCTGTTGCTTGTGAAAGTAGAAACTCGCCCGATTACAACGGTATGCGTACTTCTCCCCTAGGCCGTTCTAGTCATTCGTTTCGAGCATCAGAACTGCGAAAATTTTGAGTTTCTCAAGCGTTTCTTACTTCCAAACTGCCGCATCTCGCGAACGGATCGACCAATCCGCAAAATTTCTGTTGCATCTGAAAGTAGAAACTCGCCCGATTACAACGGTATGTGTGGTTTTCCCCTAGGCCGTTCCACCTATTCGTTTCGAGCATCAGAACTGCGCAAATTTTGAGTTTCTCAAGCTTTCTTACCTTCAAACTGCCATATCTCGCGAACAGATTGACCGATCCGCAAAATATCTGTTGCATCTGAAAGTAGAAACTCGCCCGATTACAACGGTATGCGCACTTTTCCCCTAGGCCGTTCTAGTTATTCGTTTCAAGCATCAGAACTGCGCAAATTTTGAGTTTCTCAAGCGTTTCTTACCTCCAAACTGCCATATCTCGCGAACGGATTGACCGATCCGCAAAATTTCTGTTGCATCTGAAAGTAGACACTCACCCGATTACAACGGTATACGTACTTCTCCCCTAGGCCGTTCTAGTTATTCGTTTCGAGCATCAGAACTGCGAAAATTTTGAGTTTCTCAAGCGTTTCTTACATCCAAACTGCCACATCTCGCGAACGGATTGACCAATCCGCAAAATTTCTGTTGCATCTGAAAGTAGACACTCGCCCGATTAGACCGGTATGCGTACTTCTCCCCTAGGCCGTTCTAGTCATTCGTTTCGAGCATCAGAACTGCGAAAATTTTGAGTTTCTCAAGCGTTTCTTATCTCCAAACTGCCATATCTCGCGAACGGATTGATCAATGCGCAAAATTTCTATTGCATCTGAAAGTAGAAACTCGCCCGATTACAACGGTATGCGCACTTTTCCCCTAGGCGGTTCTAGTCATTCGTTTCGAGCATCAGAAATGCGAAAATTTTGAGTTTCTCAAGCGTTTCTTATCTCCAAACTGCCATATCTCGCGAACGGATTGATCAATCCGCAAAATTTCTGTTGCATCTGAAAGTAGAAACTCGCCCGATTACAACGGTATGCGTACTTCTCCCCTAGGCCGTTCTAGTTATTCATTTCGAGCATCAGAACTGCGAAAATTTTGAGTATCTCAAGCGTTTCTTACCTCCAAACTGCCATATCTCGCGAACGGATTGACCAATCCGCAAAATTTCTGTTGCTTCTGAAAGTAGAAACTCGCCCGATTACAACGGTATGCGCACTTTTCCCCTAGGCCGTTCTAGTTATTCGTTTCGAGCATCAGAACTGCGAAAATTTTGAGTTTCTCAAGCGTTTCTTACATCCAAACGGCCATATCTCGCGAACGGATTGACCAATCCGCAAAATTTCTGTTGCATTTGAAAGTAGAAACTCGCCCGATTACAACGGTATGCGCACTTTTCCCCTGGGCCGTTCTAGTTATTCGTTTCGAGCATCAGAACTGCGAAAATTTTGAGTCTCTAAAGCGTTTCTTATCTCCAAACTGCCATGTCTCGCGATCGGATTGATCAATCCGCAAAATTTCTGTTGCTTGTGAAAGTAGAAACTCGCCCGATTACAACGGTATGCGTACTTCTCCCCTAGGCCGTTCTAGTCATTCGTTTCGAGCATCAGAACTGAGAAAATTTTGAGTTTCTCAAGCGTTTCTTACTTCCAAACTGCCGCATCTCGCGAACGGATCGACCAATCCGCAAAATTTCTGTTGCATCTGAAAGTAGAAACTCGCCCGATTACAACGGTATGTGTGGTTTTCCCCTAGGCCGTTCCACCTATTCGTTTCGAGCATCAGAACTGCGCAAATTTTGAGTTTCTCAAGCTTTCTTACCTTCAAACTGCCATATCTCGCGAACAGATTGACCGATCCGCAAAATTTCTGTTGCATCTGAAAGTAGAAACTCGCCCGATTACAACGGTATGCGCACTTTTCCCCTAGGCCGTTCTAGTTATTCGTTTCAAGCATCAGAACTGCGCAAATTTTGAGTTTCTCAAGCGTTTCTTACCTCCAAACTGCCATATCTCGCGAACGGATTGACCGATCCGCAAAATTTCTGTTGCATCTGAAAGTAGACACTCGCCCGATTACAACGGTATACGTACTTCTCCCCAAGGCCGTTCCAGTTATTCGTTTCGAGCATCAGAACTGCGAAAATTTCGAGTTTCTCTAGCGTTTCTTACATCCAAACTGCCATATCTCGCGAACGGATTGACCAATCCGCAAAATTTCTGTTGCATCTGAAAGTAGAAACTCGCCCGATTACAACGGTATGTGTAGTTTTCCCCAAGGCCGTTCCAGTTATTCGTTTCGAGCATCAGAACTGCGAAAATTTTGAGTTTCTCAAGCGTTTCTTACATCCAAACTGCCACATCTCGCGAACGGATTGACCAATCCGCCAAATTTCTGTTGCATCTGAAAGTAGACACTCGCCCGATTAGACCGGTATGCGTACTTCTCCCCTAGGCCGTTCTAGTCATTCGTTTCGAGCATCAGAACTGCGAAAATTTTGAGTTTCTCAAGCGTTTCTTATCTCCAAACTGCCATATCTCGCGAACGGATTGATCAATGCGCAAAATTTCTATTGCATCTGAAAGTAGAGACTCGCCCGATTACAACGGTATGCGCACTTTTCCCCTAGGCGGTTCTAGTCATTCGTTTCGAGCATCAGAAATGCGAAAATTTTGAGTTTCTCAAGCGTTTCTTATCTCCAAACTGCCATATCTCGCGAACGGATTGATCAATCCGCAAAATTTCTGTTGCATCTGAAAGTAGAAACTCGCCCGATTACAACGGTATGCGTACTTCTCCCCTAGGCCGTTCTAGTTATTCATTTCGAGCATCAGAACTACGAAAATTTTGAGTATCTCAAGCGTTTCTTACCTCCAAACTGCCATATCTCGCGAACGGATTGACCAATCCGCAAAATTTCTGTTGCTTCTGAAAGTAGAAACTCGCCCGATTACAACGGTATGCGCACTTTTCCCCTAGGCCGTTCTAGTTATTCGTTTCGAGCATCAGAACTGCGAAAATTTTGAGTTTCTCAAGCGTTTCTTACATCCAAACGGCCATATCTCGCGAACGGATTGACCAATCCGCAAAATTTCTGTTGCATTTGAAAGTAGAAACTCGCCCGATTACAACGGTATGCGCACTTTTCCCCTGGGCCGTTCTAGTTATTCGTTTCGAGCATCAGAACTGCGAAAATTTTGAGTCTCTAAAGCGTTTCTTATCTCCAAACTGCCATGTCTCGCGAACGGATTGATCAATCCGCAAAATTTCTGTTGCTTGTGAAAGTAGAAACTCGCCCGATTACAACGGTATGCGTACTTCTCCCCTAGGCCGTTCTAGTCATTCGTTTCGAGCATCAGAACTGCGAAAATTTTGAGTTTCTCAAGCGTTTCTTACTTCCAAACTGCCGCATCTCGCGAACGGATCGACCAATCCGCAAAATTTCTGTTGCATCTGAAAGTAGAAACTCGCCCGATTACAACGGTATGTGTGGTTTTCCCCTAGGCCGTTCCACCTATTCGTTTCGAGCATCAGAACTGCGCAAATTTTGAGTTTCTCAAGCTTTCTTACCTTCAAACTGCCATATCTCGCGAACAGATTGACCGATCCGCAAAATATCTGTTGCATCTGAAAGTAGAAACTCGCCCGATTACAACGGTATGCGTACTTCTCCCCTAGGCCGTTCTAGTCATTCGTTTCGAGCATCAGAACTGCGAAAATTTTGAGTTTCTCAAGCGTTTCTTATCTCCAAACTGCCATATCTCGCGAACGGATTGATCAATGCGCAAAATTTCTATTGCATCTGAAAGTAGAAACTCGCCCGATTACAACGGTATGCGCACTTTTCCCCTAGGCGGTTCTAGTCATTCGTTTCGAGCATCAGAAATGCGAAAATTTTGAGTTTCTCAAGCGTTTCTTATCTCCAAACTGCCATATCTCGCGAACGGATTGATCAATCCGCAAAATTTCTGTTGCATCTGAAAGTAGAAACTCGCCCGATTACAACGGTATGCGTACTTCTCCCCTAGGCCGTTCTAGTTATTCATTTCGAGCATCAGAACTGCGAAAATTTTGAGCATCTCAAGCGTTTCTTACCTCCAAACTGCCATATCTCGCGAACGGATTGACCAATCCGCAAAATTTCTGTTGCTTCTGAAAGTAGAAACTCGCCCGATTACAACGGTATGCGCACTTTTCCCCTAGGCCGTTCTAGTTATTCGTTTCGAGCATCAGAACTGCGAAAATTTTGAGTTTCTCAAGCGTTTCTTACTTCCAAACTGCCGCATCTCGCGAACGGATCGACCAATCCGCAAAATTTCTGTTGCATCTGAAAGTAGAAACTCGCCCGATTACAACGGTATGTGTGGTTTTCCCCTAGGCCGTTCTAGTCATTCGTTTCGAGCATCAGAACTGCGCAAATTTTGAGTTTCTCAAGCTTTCTTACCTTCAAACTGCCATATCTCGCGAACAGATTGACCGATCCGCAAAATATCTGTTGCATCTGAAAGTAGAAACTCGCCCGATTACAACGGTATGCGCACTTTTCCCCTAGGCCGTTCTAGTTATTCGTTTCAAGCATCAGAACTGCGCAAATTTTGAGTTTCTCAAGCGTTTCTTACCTCCAAACTGCCATATCTCGCGAACGGATTGACCGATCCGCAAAATTTCTGTTGCATCTGAAAGTAGACACTCGCCCGATTACAACGGTATACGTACTTCTCCCCTAGGCCGTTCTAGTTATTCGTTTCGAGCATCAGAACTGCGAAAATTTTGAGTTTCTCAAGCGTTTCTTACATCCAAACTGCCACATCTCGCGAACGGATTGACCAATCCGCAAAATTTCTGTTGCATCTGAAAGTAGAAACTCGCCCGATTACAACGGTATGTGTAGTTTTCCCCAAGGCCGTTCCAGTTATTCGTTTCGAGCATCAGAACTGCAAAAATTTCGAGTTTCTCTAGCGTTTCTTACATCCAAACTGCCATATCTCGCGAACGGATTGACCGATCCGCAAAATTTCTGTTGCATCTGAAAGTAGAAACTCGCCCGATTACAACGGTATGCGTACTTCTCCCCTAGGCCGTTCTAGTCATTCGTTTCGAGCATCAGAACTGCGAAAATTTTGAGTTTCTCAAGCGTTTCTTATCTCCAAACTGCCATATCTCGCGAACGGATTGATCAATCCGCAAAATTTGTGTTGCATCTGAAAGTAGAAACTCGCCCGATTACAACCGTATGTGTACTTCTCCCCTAGGCCGTTCTAGTTATTCATTTCGAGCATCAGAACTGCGAAAATTTTGAGCTTCTCAAGCGTTTCTTACCTCCAAACTGCCATATCTCGCGAACGGATTGACCAATCCGCAAAATTTCTGTTGCTTCTGAAAGTAGAAACTCGCCCGATTACAACGGTATGCGCACCTTTCCCCTAGGCCGTTCTAGTTATTCGTTTCGAGCATCAGAACTGCGAAAATTTTGAGTTTCTCAAGCGTTTCTTATCTCCAAACTGCCATGTCTCGCGAACGGATTGATCAATCCGCAAAATTTCTGTTGCTTGTGAAAGTAGAAACTCGCCCGATTACAACGGTATGCGTACTTCTCCCCTAGGCCGTTCTAGTCATTCGTTTCGAGCATCAGAACTGCGAAAATTTTGAGTTTCTCAAGCGTTTCTTACTTCCAAACTGCCGCATCTCGCGAACGGATCGGCCAATCCGCAAAATTTCTGTTGCATCTGTAAGTAGAAACTCGCCCGATTACAACGGTATGTGTGGTTTTCCCCTAGGCCGTTCCACCTATTCGTTTCGAGCATCAGAACTGCGCAAATTTTGAGTTTCTCAAGCTTTCTTACCTTCAAACTGCCATATCTCGCGAACAGATTGACCGATCCGCAAAATTTCTGTTGCATCTGAAAGTAGAAACTCGCCCGATTACAACGGTATGCGCACTTTTCCCCTAGGCCGTTCTAGTTATTCGTTTCAAGCATCAGAACTGCGCAAATTTTGAGTTTCTCAAGCGTTTCTTACCTCCAAACTGCCATATCTCGCGAACGGATTGACCGATCCGCAAAATTTCTGTTGCATCTGAAAGTAGACACTCGCCCGATTACAACGGTATACGTACTTCTCCCCTAGGCCGTTCTAGTTATTCGTTTCGAGCATCAGAACTGCGAAAATTTTGAGTTTCTCAAGCGTTTCTTACATCCAAACTGCCACATCTCGCGAACGGATTGACCAATCCGCAAAATTTCTGTTGCATCTGAAAGTAGAAACTCGCCCGATTACAACGGTATGTGTAGTTTTCCCAAGGCCGTTCCAGTTATTCGTTTCGAGCATCAGAACTGCGAAAATTTCGAGTTTCTCTAGCGTTTCTTACATCCAAACTGCCCTTATCTCGCGAACGGATTGACCGATCCGCAAAATTTCTGTTGCATCTGAAAGTAGAAACTCGCCCGATTACAACGGTATGTGTAGTTTTCCCCAAGCCGTTCCAGTTATTCGTTTCGAGCATCAGAACTGCGAAATTTCGAGTTTCTGTAGCGTTTCTTACATCCAAACTGCCATATCTCGCGAACGGATTGACCGATCCGCAAATTTCTGTTGCATCTGAAAGTAGAGACTCGCCCGATTACAACGGTATGTGTAGTTTTCCCTAGGCCGTTCCAGTTCTTCGTTTCGAGCATCAGAACTGCGAAATTTCGAATTCTCAAGCGTTTCTTGCATCCAAACTGCCATGTCTCGCGAACGGATTGATCAATCCGCAAAATTTCTGTTGCTTGTGAAAATAGAAACTCGCCCGATACAACGGTATGCGTGCTTCTCCCTAGGCCGTTCTAGTCATTCGTTTCGAGCATCAGAACTGCGAAAATTTTGAGTTTCTCAAGCGTTTCTTATCTCCAAACTGCCATATCTCGCGAACGGATTGATCAATCCGCAAATTTCTGTTGCATCTGAAAGTAGACACTCGCCCGATTACAACGGAATCGCACTTTTCCCTAGGCGGTTCTAGTTATTCGTTTCAAGCATCAGAACTGCGCACATTTTGAGTTTCTCAAGCTTTCTTACCTTCAAACTGCCATATCTCGCGAACGGATTGACCGATCCACAAAGTTTCTGTTGCATCTGAAAGTAGAAACTCGCCCGATTACAACGGTATGCGCACTTTTCCCCTAGGCCGTTCTAGTTATTCGTTTCAAGCATCAGAACTGCGCAAATTTTGAGTTTCTCAAGCGTTTCTTACCTCCAAACTGCCATATCTCGCGAACGGATTGACCGATCCGCAAATTTCTGTTGCATCTGGAGGGGAGGTGTAGACACTCGCCCGATTACAACGGTATACGTACTTCTCCCCTAGGCCGTTCTAGTTATTCGTTTCGAGCATCAGAACTGCGAAAATTTTGAGTTTCTCAAGCGGTTCTTACATCCAAACTGCCACATCTCGCGAACGGATTGACCAATCCGCAAAATTTCTGTTGCATCTGAAAGTAGACACTCGCCCGATTAGACCGGTATGCGTACTTCTCCCCTAGGCCGTTCTAGTCATTCGTTCGAGCAATCAGAACTGCCGAAATTTTGAGTTTCTCAGCGTTTCTTATCTCCAAACTGCCATATCTCGCGAACGGATTGATCAATGCGCAAAATTTCTATTGCATCTGAAAGTAGAAACTCGCCCGATTACAACGGTATGCGCACTTTTCCCCTAGGCGGTTCTAGTCATTCGGTTTCGAGCATCAGAACTGCGAAAATTTTGAGTATCTCAAGCGTTTCTTACCTCCAAACTGCCATATCTCGCGAACGGATTGACCAATCTGCAAATTTCTGTTGCTTCTGAAGTAGAAACTCGCCCGATTACAACGGTATGCGCACTTTTCCCCTAGGCCGTTCTAGTTATTCGTTTCGAGCATCAGAACTGCGAAAATTTTGAGTTTCTCAAGCGTTTCTTACATCCAAACGGCCATATCTCGCGAACGGATTGACCAATCCGCAAAATTTCTGTTGCATTTGAAAGTAGAAACTCGCCCGATTACAACGGTATGCGCACTTTTCCCCTGGGCCGTTCTAGTTATTCGTTTCGAGCATCAGAACTGCGAAAATTTTGAGTCTCTAAAGCGTTTCTTATCTCCAAACTGCCATGTCTCGCGAACGGATTGATCAATCCGCAAAATTTCTGTTGCTTGTGAAAGTAGAAACTCGCCCGATTACAACGGTATGCGTACTTCTCCCCTAGGCCGTTCTAGTTATTCGTTTCGAGCATCAGAACTGCGAAAATTTTGAGTTTCTCAAGCGTTTCTTACATCCAAACTGCCACATCTCGCGAACGGATTGACCAATCCGCAAAATTTCTGTTGCATCTGAAAGTAGAAACTCGCCCGATTACAACGGTATGTGTAGTTTTCCCCAAGGCCGTTCCAGTTATTCGTTTCGAGCATCAGAACTGCGAAAATTTCGAGTTTCTCTAGCGTTTCTTACATCCAAACTGCCATATCTCGCGAACGGATTGACCGATCCGCAAAATTTCTGTTGCTTCTGAAAGTAGAAACTCGCCCGATTACAACGGTATGCGCACCTTTCCCCTAGGCCGTTCTAGTTATTCGTTTCAAGCATCAGAACTGCGAAAATTTTGAGTTCCTCAAGCGTTTCTTACATCCAAACGGCCATATCTCGCGAACGGATTGACCAATCCGCAAAATTTCTGTTGCATTTGAAAGTAGAAACTCGCCCGATTACAACGGTATGCGCACTTTTCCACTGGGCCGTTCTAGTTATTCGTTTCGTGCATCAGAACTGCGAAAATTTTGAGTCTCTGAAGCGTTTCTTATCTCCAAACTGCCATGTCTCGCGAACAGATTGATCAATCCGCAAAATTTCTGTTGCTTGTGAAAGTAGAAACTCGCCCGATTACAACGGTATGCGTACTTCTCCCCTAGGCCGTTCTAGTCATTCGTTTCGAGCATCAGAACTGCGAAAATTTTGAGTTTCTCAAGCGTTTCTTATCTCCAAACTGCCATATCTCGCGAACGGATTGATCAATGCGCAAAATTTCTATTGCATCTGAAAGTAGAAACTCGCCCGATTACAACGGTATGCGCACTTTTCCCCTAGCGGTTCTAGTCATTCGTTTCGAGCATCAGAAATGCGAAATTTTGAGTTTCTCAAGCGTTCTATCTCCAAACTGTCATATCTCGCGAACGGATTGATCAATCCGCAAAATATCTGTTGCATCTGAAAGTAGAACTCGCCCGATTACAACGGTATGCGTACTTCTCCACTAGGCCGTTCTAGTTATTCATTTCGAGCATCAGAACTGCGAAAATTTGAGTATCTCAAGCGTTTCTTACCTCCAAACTGCCATATCTCGCGAACGGATGGACCAATCCGCAAATGTTCTGTTGCTTCTGAAAGTAGAAACTCGCCCGATTACAACGGGATGCGCACTTTTCCCCTAGGCCGTTCTAGTTATTCGTTCGAGCATCAGAACTGCGAAAATTTTGAGTTTCTCAAGCGTTTCTTACATCCAAGCGGCCATATCTCGCGAACGGATTGACCAATCCGCAATATTCTGTTGCATTTGAAAGTAGAAACTCGCCCGATACAACGGTATGCGCACTTTTCCCCTGGGCCGTTCTAGTTATTCGTTCGAGCTTCAGAACTGCGAAATTTTGAGTCTCTAAAGCGTTTCTTATCTCCAAACTGCCATGTCTCGCGAACGGATTGATTCAATCCGCAAAATTTCTGTTGCTTGTGAAAGTAGAAACTCGCCCGATTACAACGGATGCGTACTTCTCCCCTAGGCCGTTCTAGTCATTCGTTTCGAGCATCAAGACTGCGAAAATTTTGAGTTTCTCAAGCGTTTCTTACTTCCAAACTGCCGCATCTCGCGAACGGATCGACCAATCCGCAAAATTTCTGTTGCATCTGAAAGTAGAAACTCGCCCGATTACAACGGTATGTGTGGTTTTCCCTAGCCGTTCCACCTATTCGTTTCGAGCATCAGAACTGCGCAAATTTTGAGATTCTCAACGTTTCTTACCTTCAAACTGCCATATCTCGCGAACAGATTGACCGATCCGCAAAATTTCTGTTGCTTCTGAAAGTAGAAACTCGCCCGATTACAACGGTATGCGCACTTTCCCCTAGGCCGTCTAGTTATTCGTTTCAAGCATCAGAACTGCGAAAATTTTGAGTCTCTAAAGCGTTTCTTATCTCCAAACTGCCATGTCTCGCGAACGGATTGATCAATCTGCAAAATTCTGTTGCTTGTGAAAGTGAAAACTCGCCCGATTACAACGGTATGCGCAACTTTCCCCTAGCGTTCTAGTTATTCGTTTCGAGCATCAGAACTGCGAAAATTTGGATTCTCAAGCGATTCTTACATCCAAACGGCCATATCTCGCGAACGGATTGACCAATCCGCATAATTTCTGTTGCATTTGATAGTAGAAACTCGCCCGATTACAACGGTATGCGCACTTTTCCCCTGGGCCGTTCTAGTTATTCGTTTCGTGCATCAGAACTGCGCAAATTTTGAGTTTCTCAAGCGTTTCTTACCTTCAACTGCCATATCTCGCGTACGGATTGACCGTTCGCAAAATTTCTGTGCATCTGAAAGTAGAAACTCGCCCGATTACAAGCGTATGGCACTTGTTCCCTAGGCCGGTCTAGTTATTCGTTTCAAGCACCAGAACTGCGCAAATTTTGAGTTCTCAAGCGTTCTTACCTTCAAACTGCCATATCTCGCGATCGATTGACCGATCCGCATAATTTCAGTTGCATCTGAAAGTAGACTCTCGCCCGATTACAATGGTATACGTACTTCTCCCCTAGGCCGTTCTAGTCATTCGTTTCGAGCATGCAGACTGCGAAAATTTGAGTTTCTCAAGCGTTTCTTATCTCCAAACTGCCATATCTCGCGAACGATTGATCAATCCGCAAAATTTCTGTTGCATCTGAAAGCAGAAACTCGCCGATTGCAACGGTATGCGCACTTTTCCCCTACGCCGTTCTAGTTACTCGTTTCTAGCATCAGAAATGCGAAAATTTTGAGTTTCTCAGCGGTCTTTTGTCCAAACGCCATATCTCGCGAACGGATTGATCAATCCGCAAATTTCTGTTGCATCTGAAGTAGAAACTCGCCCGATTACAGTATGTGTGGTTTCCCTAGGCCGTTCCAGCTATTCGTTTCGAGCATCAGAACTGCGAAAATTTTGAGTTTCTCAAGCGTTTCTTACATCCAAACTGCCACATCTCGCGAACGGATTGGTTTCTTACATCCAAACTGCCACATCTCGCGAACGGATTGACCAATCCGCAAAATTTCTGTTACATCTGAAAGTAGAAACTCGCCCGATTACAACGGTATGTGTAGTTTTCCCCTAGGCCGTTCCAGTTATTCATTTCGAGCATCAGAACTGCGAAAATTTTGAGTATCTCAAGCGTTTCTTACCTCCAAACTGCCATATCTCGCGAACGGATTGACCAATCCGCAAAATTTCTGTTGCTTCTGAAAGTAGAAACTCGCCCGATTACAACGGTATGCGCACTTTTCCACTAGGCCGTTCTAGTTATTCGTTTCGAGCATCAGAACTGCGAAAATTTTGAGTTTCTCAAGCGTTTCTTACATCCAAACGGCCATATCTCGCGAACGGATTGACCAATCCGCAAAATTTCTGTTACATCTGAAAGTAGAGACTCGCCCGATTACAACGGAATGCGCACTTTTCCCCTAGGCCGTTCTAGTTATTCGTTTCAAGCATCAGAACTGCGCAAATTTTGAGTTTCTCAAGCGTTTCTTACCTCCAAACTGCCATATCTCGCGAACGGATTGACCGATCCGCAAAATTTCTGTTGCATCTGAAAGTAGACACTCGCCCGATTACAACGGTATACGTACTTCTCCCCTAGGCCGTTCTAGTTATTCGTTTCGAGCATCAGAACTGCGAAAATTTTGAGTTTCTCAAGCGTTTCTTACATCCAAACTGCCACATCTCGCGAACGGATTGACCAATCCGCAAAATTTCTGTTGCATCTGAAAGTAGACACTCGCCCGATTAGACCGGTATGCGTACTTCTCCCCTAGGCCGTTCTAGTCATTCGTTTCGAGCATCAGAACTGCGAAAATTTTGAGTTTCTCAAGCGTTTCTTATCTCCAAACTGCCATATCTCGCGAACGGATTGATCAATGCGCAAAATTTCTATTGCATCTGAAAGTAGAAACTCGCCCGATTACAACGGTATGCGCACTTTTCCCCTAGGCGGTTCTAGTCATTCGTTTCGAGCATCAGAAATGCGAAAATGTTGAGTTTCTCAAGCGTTTGTTATCTCCAAACTGCCATATCTCGCGAACGGATTGCTCAATCCGCAAAATTTCTGTTGCATCTGAAAGTAGAAACTCGCCCGATTACAACGGTATGCGTACTTCTCCCCTAGGCCGTTCTAGTTATTCATTTCGAGCATCAGAACTGCGAAAATTTTGAGTATCTCAAGCGTTTCTTACCTCCAAACTGCCATATCTCGCGAACAGATTGACCAATCCGCAAAATTTCTGTTGCTTCTGAAAGTAGAAACTCGCCCGATTACAACGGTATGCGCACTTTTCCCCTAGGCCGTTCTAGTTATTCGTTTCGAGCATCAGAACTGCGAAAATTTTGAGTTTCTCAAGCGTTTCTTACATCCAAACGGCCATATCTCGCGAACGGATTGACCAATCCGCAAAATTTCTGTTGCATTTGAAAGTAGAAACTCGCCCGATTACAACGGTATGCGCACTTTTCCCCTGGGCCGTTCTAGTTATTCGTTTCGAGCATCAGAACTGCGAAAATTTTGAGTCTCTAAAGCGTTTCTTATCTCCAAACTGCCATGTCTCGCGAACGGATTGATCAATCCGCAAAATTTCTGTTGCTTGTGAAACTAGAAACTCGCCCGATTACAACGGTATGCGTACTTCTCCCCTAGGCCGTTCTAGTCATTCGTTTCGAGCATCAGAACTGCGAAAATTTTGAGTTTCTCAAGCGTTTCTTACTTCAAAACTGCCGCATCTCGCGAACGGATCGTCCAATCCGCAAAATTTCTGTTGCATCTGAAAGTAGAAACTCGCCCGATTACAACGGTATGTGTGGTTTTCCCCTAGGCCGTTCCACCTATGCGTTTCGAGCATCAGAACTGCGCAAATTTTGAGTTTCTCAAGCTTTCTTACCTTCAAACTGCCATATCTCGCGAACGGATTGACCGATCCGCAAAATTTCTGTTGCATCTGAAAGTAGAAACTCGCCCGATTACAACGGTATGCGCACTTTTCCCCTAGGCCGTTCTAGTTATTCGTTTCAAGCATCAGAACTGCGCAAATTTTGAGTTTCTCAAGCGTTTCTTACCTCCAAACTGCCATATCTCGCGAACGGATTGACCGATCCGCAAAATTTCTGTTGCATCTGAAAGTAGACACTCGCCCGATTACAACGGTATACGTACTTCTTCCCTAGGCCGTTCTAGTTATTCGTTTCGAGCATCAGAACTGCGAAAATTTTGAGTTTCTCAAGCGTTTCTTACATCCAAACTGCCACATCTCGCGAACGGATTGACCAATCCGCAAAATTTCTGTTGCATCTGAAAGTAGAAACTCGCCCGATTACAACGGTATGTGTAGTTTTCCCCAAGGCCGTTCCAGTTATTCGTTTCGAGCATCAGAACTGCGAAAATTTCGAGTTTCTCTAGCGTTTCTTACATCCAAACTGCCATATCTCGCGAACGGATTGACCGATCGGCAAAATTTCTGTTGCATCTGAAAGTAGAAACTCGCCCGATTACAACGGTATGCCCACTTCTCCCCTAGGCCGTTCTAGTTATTCATTTCGAGCATCAGAACTGCGAAAATTTTGAGTATCTCAAGCGTTTCTTACCTCCAAACTGCCATATCTCGCGAACGGATTGACCAATCCGCAAAATTTCTGTTGCCTTTGAAAGTAGAAACTCGCCCGATTACAACGGTATGCGCACTTTTCCCCTGGGCCGTTCTAGTTATTCGTTTCGAGCATCAGAACTGCGAAAATTTTGAGTCTCTAAAGCGTTTCTTATCTCCAAACTGCCATGTCTCGCGAACGGATTGATCAATCCGCAAAATTTCTGTTGCTTGTGAAAGTAGAAACTCGCCCGATTACAACGGTATGCGTACTTCTCCCCTAGGCCGTTCTAGTTATTCATTTCGAGCATCAGAACTGCGAAAATTTTGAGTTTCTCAAGCGTTTCTTACCTCCAAACTGCCATATCTCGCGAACGGATTGACCAATCCGCAAAATTTCTGTTGCTTCTGAAAGTAGAAACTCGCCCGATTACAACGGTATGCGCACTTTTCCCCTAGGCCGTTCTAGTTATTCGTTTCGAGCATCAGAACTGCGAAAATTTTGAGTTTCTCAAGCGTTTCTTACATCCAAACGGCCATATCTCGCGAACGGATTGACCAATCCGCAAAATTTCTGTTGCATTTGAAAGTAGAAACTCGCCCGATTGCAACGGTATGCGTACTTCTCCCCTAGGCCGTTCTAGTCATTCGTTTCGAGCATCAGAACTGCGAAAATTTTGAGTTTCTCAAGCGTTTCTTATCTCCAAACTGCCATATCTCGCGAACGGATTGATCAATCCGCAAAATTTCTGTTGCATCTGAAAGTAGAAACTCGCCCGATTACAACGGTATGTGTAGTTTTCCCCAAGGCCGTTCCAGTTATTCGTTTCGAGCATCAGAACTGCGAAAATTTCGAGTTTCTCTAGCGTTTCTTACATCCAAACTGCCATATCTCGCGAACGGATTGACCGATCCGCAAAATTTCTGTTGCATCTGAAAGTAGACTCTCGCCCGATTACAACGGTATACGTACTTCTCCCCTAGGCCGTTCTAGTCATTCGTTTCGAGCATCAGAACTGCGAAAATTTTGAGTTTCTCAAGCGTTTCTTATCTCCAAACTGCCATATCTCGCGAACGGATTGATCAATCCTCAAAATTTCTGTTGCATCTGAAAGCAGAAACTCGCCCGATTACAACGGTATGCGCACTTTTCCCCTAGGCCGTTCTAGTTATTCGTTTCGAGCATCAGAACTGCGAAAATTTTGAGTTTCTGAAGCGTTTCTTACTTCCAAACTGCCGCATCTCGCGAACGGATCGACCAATCCGCAAAATTTCTGTTGCATCTGAAAGTAGAAACTCGCCCGATTACAACGGTATGTGTGGTTTTCCCCTAGGCCGTTCCACCTATTCGTTTCGAGCATCAGAACTGCGAAAATTTTGAGTTTCTCAAGCGTTTCTTACCTCCAAACTGCCATATCTTGCGAACGGATTGACCAATCCGCAAAATTTCTGTTGCGTCTGAAAGTAGAGACTCGCCCGATTACAAGGGTATGTGTAGTTTTCCCCTAGGCCGTTCCAGCTATTCGTATCGAGCATCAGAACTGCGAAAATTTTGAGTTTCTCAAGCGTTTCTTACCTCCAAACTGCCATATCTCGCGAACGGATTGACCAAACCGCAAAATTTCTGTTGCATTTGAAAGTAGAGACTCGCCCGATTACAACGGTATGTGTAGTTTTCCCCTAGGCCGTTCCAGTTATTCGTTTCGAGCATCAGAACTGCGAAAATTTCGAATTTCTCAAGCGTTTCTTGCATCCAAACTGCCATATCTTGCGAACGGATTGACCAATCCGCAAAATTTCTGTTGCATCTGAAAGTAGAGACTCGCCCGATTACAAGGGTATGTGTAGTTTTCCCCTAGGCCGTTCCAGCTATTCGTATCGAGCATCAGAACTGCGAAAATTTTGAGTTTCTCAAGCGTTTCTTACCTCCAAACTGCCATATCTCGCGAACGGATTGATCAATCCGCAAAATTTCTGTTGCATCTGAAAGTAGAAACTCGCCCGATTACAACGGTATGTGTAGTTTTCCCCAAGGCCGTTCCAGTTATTCGTTTCGAGCATCAGAACTGCGAAAATTTCGAGTTTCTCTAGCGTTTCTTACATCCAAACTGCCATATCTCGCGAACGGATTGACCGATCCGCAAAATTTCTGTTGCATCTGAAAGTAGACTCTCGCCCGATTACAACGGTATACGTACTTCTCCCCTAGGCCGTTCTAGTCATTCGTTTCGAGCATCAGAACTGCGAAAATTTTGAGTTTCTCAAGCGTTTCTTATCTCCAAACTGCCATATCTCGCGAACGGATTGATCAATCCGCAAAATTTCTGTTGCATCTGAAAGTAGACACTCGCCCGATTACAACGGAATGCGCACTTTTCCCCTAGGCGGTTCCAGTTATTCGTTTCGAGCATCAGAACTGCGAAAATTTCGAATTTCTCAAGCGTTTCTTGCATCCAAACTGCCATATCTCGCGAATGGATCGACCAATCCGCAAAATTTCTATTGCATCTGAAAGTAGAAACTCGCCCGATTACAACGGTAGGTGTAGTTTTCCCCTAGGCCGTTCTAGTTATTCGATTCGAGCATCAGAACTGCGCAAATTTTGAGTTTCTGAAGCGTTTCTTACCTTCAAACTGCCATATCTCGCGATCGGATTGACCGATCCGCAAAATTTCTGTTGCATCTGAAAGTAGAATCTCGCCCGATTACAACGGTATGCGTACTTCTCCCCTAGGCCGTTCTAGTCATTCGTTTCGAGCATCAGAACTGCGAAAATTTTGAGTTTCTCAAGCGTTTCTTACCTCCAAACTGCCATATATCGCGAACGGATTAACCAATCCGCAAAATTTCTGTTGCATCTGAAAGTAGAAACTCGCCCGATTACAACGGTATACGTACTACTCCCCTAGGCCGTTCTAGTCATTCGTTTCGAGCATCAGAACTGCGAAAATTTTGAGTTTCTCAAGCGTTTCTAACCTCCAAACTGCCATATATCGCGAACGGATTAACCAATCCGCAAAATTTCTGTTGCATCTGAAAGTAGAAACTCGCCCGATTACAACGGTAGGTGTAGTTTTCCCCTAGGCCGTTCTAGTTATTCGTTTCGAGCATCAGAACTGCGAAAATTTTGAGTTTCTCAAGCGTTTCATACTTCCAAACAGCCGCATCTCGCGAACGGATCGACCAATCCGCAAAATTTCTGTTGCATCTGAAAGTAGAAACTCGCCCGATTACAAAGGTACGTGTAGTTTTCCCCTAGGCCGTTCCAACTATTCGTTTCGAGCATCAGAACTGCGAAAGTTTTGAGTTTCTCAAGCGTTTCTTACCTCCAAACTGCCATATCTCGCGAACGGATTGACCAATCCGCAAAATTTCTGTTGCATCTCAAAGTAGAGACTCGCCCGATTACAAGGGTATGTGTAGTTTTCCCCTAGGCCGTTCCAGTTATTCGTTTCGAGCATCAGAACTGCGAAAATTTCGAGTTTCTCAAGCGTTTCCTGCATCCAAACTGCCATATCTCGCGAACGGATTGACCGATCCGCAAAATTTCTGTTGCATCTGAAAGTAGACACTCGCCCGATTACAACGGTAGGTGTAGTTTTTCCCTAGGCCGTTCCAGCTATTCGTTTGGAGCATCAGAACTGCGAAAATTTTGAGTTTCTCAAGCGTTTCTTACCTCCAAACTGCCATATCTCGCGAACGGATTGACCAATCCGCAACATTTCTGTTGCTTCTGAAAGTAGAAACTCGCCCGATTACAACGGTATGCGCACTTTTCCCCTAGGCCGTTCTAGTTATTCGTTTCGAGCATCAGAACTGCGAAAATTTTGAGTTTCTCAAGCGTTTCTTACATCCAAACGGCCATATCTCACGAAGGGATTGACCAATCCGCAAAATTTCTGTTGATTGTGAAAGTAGAATCTCGCCCGATTACAACGGTATGCGTACTTCTCCCCTAGGCCGTTCTTGTCATTCGTTTCGAGCATCAGAACTGCGAAAATTTTGAGTTTCTCAAGCGTTTCTTATCTCCAAACTGCCATATCTCGCGAACGGATTGATCAATCCGCAAAATTTCTGTTGCATCTGAAAGTAGACAGTCGCCCGATTACAACGGAATGCGCACTCTTCCCCTAGGCGTTTCTAGTTATTCGTTTCAAGCATCAGAACTGCGCAAATTTTGAGTTTCTCAAGCGTTTCTTACATTCAAACTGCCATATCTCGCGAACGGATTGACCGATCCGCAACATTTCTGTTGCATCTGAAAGTAGAAACTCGCCCGATTACAACGGTATTCGCACTTTTCCCCTAGGCCGTTCTAGTTATTCGTTTCAAGCATCAGAACTGCGCAAATTTTGAGTTTCTCAAGCGTTTCTTACCTCCAAACTGCCATATCTCCCGAACGGATTGACCGATCCGCAAAATTTCTGTTGCATCTGAAAGTAGAAACTCGCCCGATTACAACGGTATGCGTACTTCTCCCCTAGGCCGTTCTAGTTATTCATTTCGAGCATCAGAACTGCGAAAATTTTGAGTATCTCAAGCGTTTCTTACCTCCAAACTGCCATATCTCGCGAACGGGTTGACCAATCCGCAAAATTTCTGTTGCATTTGAAAGTAGAAACTCGCCCGATTACAACGGTATGCGCACTTTTCCCCTGGGCCGTTCTAGTTATTCGTTTCGAGCATCAGAACTGCGAAAATTTTGAGTCTCTAAAGAGTTTCTTATCTCCAAACTGCCATGTCTCGCGAACGGATTGATCAATCCGCAAAATTTCTGTTGCTTGTGAAAGTAGAAACTCGCCCGATTACAACGGTATGCGTACTTCTCCCCTAGGCCGTTCTAGTTATTCATTTCGAGCATCAGAACTGCGAAAATTTTGAGTTTCTCAAGCGTTTCTTACCTCCAAACTGCCATATCTCGCGAACGGATTGACCAATCCGCAAAATTTCTGTTGCTTCTGAAAGTAGAAACTCGCCCGATTACAACGGTATCCGCACCTTTCCCCTAGGCCGTTCTAGTCATTCGTTTCGAGCATCAGAACTGCGAAAATTTTGAGTTTCTCAAGCGTTTCTTATCTCCAAACTGCCATATCTCGCGAACGGATTGATCAATCCGCAAAATTTCTGTTGCATCTGAAAGTAGACACTCGCCCGATTACAACGGAATGCGCACTTTTCCCCTAGGCGGTTCTAGTTATTCGTTTCAAGCATCAGAACTGCGCAAATTTTGAGTTTCTCAAGCGTTTCTTATCTTCAAACTGCCATATCTCGCGAACGGATTGACCGATCCGCAAAATTTCTGTTGCATCTGAAAGTAGACACTCGCCCGATTACAACGGAATGCGCACTTTTCCCCTAGGCGGTTCTAGTTATTCGTTTCAAGCATCAGAACTGCGCAAATTTTGAGTTTCTCAAGCGTTTCTTATCTTCAAACTGCCATATCTCGCGAACGGATTGACCGATCCGCAAAATTTCTGTTGCATCTGAAAGTAGACTCTCGCCCGATTACAACGGTATACGTACTTCTCACCTAGGCCGTTCTAGTTATTCGTTTCGAGCATCAGAACTGCGAAAACTTTGAGTTTCTCAAGCGTTTCTTACATCCAAACTGCCATGTCTCGCGAACGGATTGATCAATCCGCAAAATTTCTGTTGCTTGTGAAAATAGAAACTCGCCCGATTACAACGGTATGCGTGCTTCTCCCCTAGGCCGTTCTAGTCATTCGTTTCGAGCATCAGAACTGCGAAAATTTTGAGTTTCTCAAGCGTTTCTTATCTCCAAACTGCCATATCTCGCGAACGGATTGATCAATCCGCAAAATTTCTGTTTCATCTGAAAGTAGACACTCGCCCGATTACAACGGAATGCGCACTTTTCCCCTAGGCTGTTCTAGTTATTCGTTTCAAGCATCAGAACTGCGCAAATTTTGAGTTTCTCAAGCTTTCTTACCTTCAAACTGCCATATCTCGCGAACGGATTGACCGATCCGCAAAATTTCTGTTGCATCTGAAAGTAGAAACTCGCCCGATTACAACGGTATGCGCACTTTTCCCCTAGGCCGTTCTAGTTATTCGTTTCAAGCATCAGAACTGCGCAAATTTTGAGTTTCTCAAGCGTTTCTTTCCTCCAAACTGCCATATCTCGCGAACGGATTGACCGATCCGCAAAATTTCTGTTGCATCTGAAAGTAGACACTCGCCCGATTACAACGGAATGCGCACTTTTCCCCTAGGCGGTTCCAGTTATTCGTTTCGAGCATCAGAACTGCGAAAATTTCGAATTTCTCAAGCGTTTCTTGCATCCAAACTGCCATATCTCGCGAATGGATCGACCAATCCGCAAAATTTCTATTGCATCTGAAAGTAGAAACTCGCCCGATTACAACGGTAGGTGTAGTTTTCCCCTAGGCCGTTCTAGTTATTCGATTCGAGCATCAGAACTGCGCAAATTTTGAGTTTCTGAAGCGTTTCTTACCTTCAAACTGCCATATCTCGCGATCGGATTGACCGATCCGCAAAATTTCTGTTGCATCTGAAAGTAGAATCTCGCCCGATTACAACGGTATGCGTACTTCTCCCCTAGGCCGTTCTAGTCATTCGTTTCGAGCATCAGAACTGCGAAAATTTTGAGTTTCTCAAGCGTTTCTTACCTCCAAACTGCCATATATCGCGAACGGATTAACCAATCCGCAAAATTTCTGTTGCATCTGAAAGTAGAAACTCGCCCGATTACAACGGTATACGTACTACTCCCCTAGGCCGTTCTAGTCATTCGTTTCGAGCATCAGAACTGCGAAAATTTTGAGTTTCTCAAGCGTTTCTAACCTCCAAACTGCCATATATCGCGAACGGATTAACCAATCCGCAAAATTTCTGTTGCATCTGAAAGTAGAAACTCGCCCGATTACAACGGTAGGTGTAGTTTTCCCCTAGGCCGTTCTAGTTATTCGTTTCGAGCATCAGAACTGCGAAAATTTTGAGTTTCTCAAGCGTTTCATACTTCCAAACAGCCGCATCTCGCGAACGGATCGACCAATCCGCAAAATTTCTGTTGCATCTGAAAGTAGAAACTCGCCCGATTACAAAGGTACGTGTAGTTTTCCCCTAGGCCGTTCCAACTATTCGTTTCGAGCATCAGAACTGCGAAAGTTTTGAGTTTCTCAAGCGTTTCTTACCTCCAAACTGCCATATCTCGCGAACGGATTGACCAATCCGCAAAATTTCTGTTGCATCTCAAAGTAGAGACTCGCCCGATTACAAGGGTATGTGTAGTTTTCCCCTAGGCCGTTCCAGTTATTCGTTTCGAGCATCAGAACTGCGAAAATTTCGAGTTTCTCAAGCGTTTCCTGCATCCAAACTGCCATATCTCGCGAACGGATTGACCGATCCGCAAAATTTCTGTTGCATCTGAAAGTAGACACTCGCCCGATTACAACGGTAGGTGTAGTTTTTCCCTAGGCCGTTCCAGCTATTCGTTTGGAGCATCAGAACTGCGAAAATTTTGAGTTTCTCAAGCGTTTCTTACCTCCAAACTGCCATATCTCGCGAACGGATTGACCAATCCGCAACATTTCTGTTGCTTCTGAAAGTAGAAACTCGCCCGATTACAACGGTATGCGCACTTTTCCCCTAGGCCGTTCTAGTTATTCGTTTCGAGCATCAGAACTGCGAAAATTTTGAGTTTCTCAAGCGTTTCTTACATCCAAACGGCCATATCTCACGAAGGGATTGACCAATCCGCAAAATTTCTGTTGATTGTGAAAGTAGAATCTCGCCCGATTACAACGGTATGCGTACTTCTCCCCTAGGCCGTTCTTGTCATTCGTTTCGAGCATCAGAACTGCGAAAATTTTGAGTTTCTCAAGCGTTTCTTATCTCCAAACTGCCATATCTCGCGAACGGATTGATCAATCCGCAAAATTTCTGTTGCATCTGAAAGTAGACAGTCGCCCGATTACAACGGAATGCGCACTCTTCCCCTAGGCGTTTCTAGTTATTCGTTTCAAGCATCAGAACTGCGCAAATTTTGAGTTTCTCAAGCGTTTCTTACATTCAAACTGCCATATCTCGCGAACGGATTGACCGATCCGCAACATTTCTGTTGCATCTGAAAGTAGAAACTCGCCCGATTACAACGGTATTCGCACTTTTCCCCTAGGCCGTTCTAGTTATTCGTTTCAAGCATCAGAACTGCGCAAATTTTGAGTTTCTCAAGCGTTTCTTACCTCCAAACTGCCATATCTCCCGAACGGATTGACCGATCCGCAAAATTTCTGTTGCATCTGAAAGTAGAAACTCGCCCGATTACAACGGTATGCGTACTTCTCCCCTAGGCCGTTCTAGTTATTCATTTCGAGCATCAGAACTGCGAAAATTTTGAGTATCTCAAGCGTTTCTTACCTCCAAACTGCCATATCTCGCGAACGGGTTGACCAATCCGCAAAATTTCTGTTGCATTTGAAAGTAGAAACTCGCCCGATTACAACGGTATGCGCACTTTTCCCCTGGGCCGTTCTAGTTATTCGTTTCGAGCATCAGAACTGCGAAAATTTTGAGTCTCTAAAGAGTTTCTTATCTCCAAACTGCCATGTCTCGCGAACGGATTGATCAATCCGCAAAATTTCTGTTGCTTGTGAAAGTAGAAACTCGCCCGATTACAACGGTATGCGTACTTCTCCCCTAGGCCGTTCTAGTTATTCATTTCGAGCATCAGAACTGCGAAAATTTTGAGTTTCTCAAGCGTTTCTTACCTCCAAACTGCCATATCTCGCGAACGGATTGACCAATCCGCAAAATTTCTGTTGCTTCTGAAAGTAGAAACTCGCCCGATTACAACGGTATCCGCACCTTTCCCCTAGGCCGTTCTAGTCATTCGTTTCGAGCATCAGAACTGCGAAAATTTTGAGTTTCTCAAGCGTTTCTTATCTCCAAACTGCCATATCTCGCGAACGGATTGATCAATCCGCAAAATTTCTGTTGCATCTGAAAGTAGACACTCGCCCGATTACAACGGAATGCGCACTTTTCCCCTAGGCGGTTCTAGTTATTCGTTTCAAGCATCAGAACTGCGCAAATTTTGAGTTTCTCAAGCGTTTCTTATCTTCAAACTGCCATATCTCGCGAACGGATTGACCGATCCGCAAAATTTCTGTTGCATCTGAAAGTAGACACTCGCCCGATTACAACGGAATGCGCACTTTTCCCCTAGGCGGTTCTAGTTATTCGTTTCAAGCATCAGAACTGCGCAAATTTTGAGTTTCTCAAGCGTTTCTTATCTTCAAACTGCCATATCTCGCGAACGGATTGACCGATCCGCAAAATTTCTGTTGCATCTGAAAGTAGACTCTCGCCCGATTACAACGGTATACGTACTTCTCACCTAGGCCGTTCTAGTTATTCGTTTCGAGCATCAGAACTGCGAAAACTTTGAGTTTCTCAAGCGTTTCTTACATCCAAACTGCCATGTCTCGCGAACGGATTGATCAATCCGCAAAATTTCTGTTGCTTGTGAAAATAGAAACTCGCCCGATTACAACGGTATGCGTGCTTCTCCCCTAGGCCGTTCTAGTCATTCGTTTCGAGCATCAGAACTGCGAAAATTTTGAGTTTCTCAAGCGTTTCTTATCTCCAAACTGCCATATCTCGCGAACGGATTGATCAATCCGCAAAATTTCTGTTTCATCTGAAAGTAGACACTCGCCCGATTACAACGGAATGCGCACTTTTCCCCTAGGCTGTTCTAGTTATTCGTTTCAAGCATCAGAACTGCGCAAATTTTGAGTTTCTCAAGCTTTCTTACCTTCAAACTGCCATATCTCGCGAACGGATTGACCGATCCGCAAAATTTCTGTTGCATCTGAAAGTAGAAACTCGCCCGATTACAACGGTATGCGCACTTTTCCCCTAGGCCGTTCTAGTTATTCGTTTCAAGCATCAGAACTGCGCAAATTTTGAGTTTCTCAAGCGTTTCTTTCCTCCAAACTGCCATATCTCGCGAACGGATTGACCGATCCGCAAAATTTCTGTTGCATCTGAAAGTAGACACTCGCCCGATTACAACGGAATGCGCACTTTTCCCCTAGGCGGTTCCAGTTATTCGTTTCGAGCATCAGAACTGCGAAAATTTCGAATTTCTCAAGCGTTTCTTGCATCCAAACTGCCATATCTCGCGAATGGATCGACCAATCCGCAAAATTTCTATTGCATCTGAAAGTAGAAACTCGCCCGATTACAACGGTAGGTGTAGTTTTCCCCTAGGCCGTTCTAGTTATTCGATTCGAGCATCAGAACTGCGCAAATTTTGAGTTTCTGAAGCGTTTCTTACCTTCAAACTGCCATATCTCGCGATCGGATTGACCGATCCGCAAAATTTCTGTTGCATCTGAAAGTAGAATCTCGCCCGATTACAACGGTATGCGTACTTCTCCCCTAGGCCGTTCTAGTCATTCGTTTCGAGCATCAGAACTGCGAAAATTTTGAGTTTCTCAAGCGTTTCTTACCTCCAAACTGCCATATATCGCGAACGGATTAACCAATCCGCAAAATTTCTGTTGCATCTGAAAGTAGAAACTCGCCCGATTACAACGGTATACGTACTACTCCCCTAGGCCGTTCTAGTCATTCGTTTCGAGCATCAGAACTGCGAAAATTTTGAGTTTCTCAAGCGTTTCTAACCTCCAAACTGCCATATATCGCGAACGGATTAACCAATCCGCAAAATTTCTGTTGCATCTGAAAGTAGAAACTCGCCCGATTACAACGGTAGGTGTAGTTTTCCCCTAGGCCGTTCTAGTTATTCGTTTCGAGCATCAGAACTGCGAAAATTTTGAGTTTCTCAAGCGTTTCATACTTCCAAACAGCCGCATCTCGCGAACGGATCGACCAATCCGCAAAATTTCTGTTGCATCTGAAAGTAGAAACTCGCCCGATTACAAAGGTACGTGTAGTTTTCCCCTAGGCCGTTCCAACTATTCGTTTCGAGCATCAGAACTGCGAAAGTTTTGAGTTTCTCAAGCGTTTCTTACCTCCAAACTGCCATATCTCGCGAACGGATTGACCAATCCGCAAAATTTCTGTTGCATCTCAAAGTAGAGACTCGCCCGATTACAAGGGTATGTGTAGTTTTCCCCTAGGCCGTTCCAGTTATTCGTTTCGAGCATCAGAACTGCGAAAATTTCGAGTTTCTCAAGCGTTTCCTGCATCCAAACTGCCATATCTCGCGAACGGATTGACCGATCCGCAAAATTTCTGTTGCATCTGAAAGTAGACACTCGCCCGATTACAACGGTAGGTGTAGTTTTTCCCTAGGCCGTTCCAGCTATTCGTTTGGAGCATCAGAACTGCGAAAATTTTGAGTTTCTCAAGCGTTTCTTACCTCCAAACTGCCATATCTCGCGAACGGATTGACCAATCCGCAACATTTCTGTTGCTTCTGAAAGTAGAAACTCGCCCGATTACAACGGTATGCGCACTTTTCCCCTAGGCCGTTCTAGTTATTCGTTTCGAGCATCAGAACTGCGAAAATTTTGAGTTTCTCAAGCGTTTCTTACATCCAAACGGCCATATCTCACGAAGGGATTGACCAATCCGCAAAATTTCTGTTGATTGTGAAAGTAGAATCTCGCCCGATTACAACGGTATGCGTACTTCTCCCCTAGGCCGTTCTTGTCATTCGTTTCGAGCATCAGAACTGCGAAAATTTTGAGTTTCTCAAGCGTTTCTTATCTCCAAACTGCCATATCTCGCGAACGGATTGATCAATCCGCAAAATTTCTGTTGCATCTGAAAGTAGACAGTCGCCCGATTACAACGGAATGCGCACTCTTCCCCTAGGCGTTTCTAGTTATTCGTTTCAAGCATCAGAACTGCGCAAATTTTGAGTTTCTCAAGCGTTTCTTACATTCAAACTGCCATATCTCGCGAACGGATTGACCGATCCGCAACATTTCTGTTGCATCTGAAAGTAGAAACTCGCCCGATTACAACGGTATTCGCACTTTTCCCCTAGGCCGTTCTAGTTATTCGTTTCAAGCATCAGAACTGCGCAAATTTTGAGTTTCTCAAGCGTTTCTTACCTCCAAACTGCCATATCTCCCGAACGGATTGACCGATCCGCAAAATTTCTGTTGCATCTGAAAGTAGAAACTCGCCCGATTACAACGGTATGCGTACTTCTCCCCTAGGCCGTTCTAGTTATTCATTTCGAGCATCAGAACTGCGAAAATTTTGAGTATCTCAAGCGTTTCTTACCTCCAAACTGCCATATCTCGCGAACGGGTTGACCAATCCGCAAAATTTCTGTTGCATTTGAAAGTAGAAACTCGCCCGATTACAACGGTATGCGCACTTTTCCCCTGGGCCGTTCTAGTTATTCGTTTCGAGCATCAGAACTGCGAAAATTTTGAGTCTCTAAAGAGTTTCTTATCTCCAAACTGCCATGTCTCGCGAACGGATTGATCAATCCGCAAAATTTCTGTTGCTTGTGAAAGTAGAAACTCGCCCGATTACAACGGTATGCGTACTTCTCCCCTAGGCCGTTCTAGTTATTCATTTCGAGCATCAGAACTGCGAAAATTTTGAGTTTCTCAAGCGTTTCTTACCTCCAAACTGCCATATCTCGCGAACGGATTGACCAATCCGCAAAATTTCTGTTGCTTCTGAAAGTAGAAACTCGCCCGATTACAACGGTATCCGCACCTTTCCCCTAGGCCGTTCTAGTCATTCGTTTCGAGCATCAGAACTGCGAAAATTTTGAGTTTCTCAAGCGTTTCTTATCTCCAAACTGCCATATCTCGCGAACGGATTGATCAATCCGCAAAATTTCTGTTGCATCTGAAAGTAGACACTCGCCCGATTACAACGGAATGCGCACTTTTCCCCTAGGCGGTTCTAGTTATTCGTTTCAAGCATCAGAACTGCGCAAATTTTGAGTTTCTCAAGCGTTTCTTATCTTCAAACTGCCATATCTCGCGAACGGATTGACCGATCCGCAAAATTTCTGTTGCATCTGAAAGTAGACACTCGCCCGATTACAACGGAATGCGCACTTTTCCCCTAGGCGGTTCTAGTTATTCGTTTCAAGCATCAGAACTGCGCAAATTTTGAGTTTCTCAAGCGTTTCTTATCTTCAAACTGCCATATCTCGCGAACGGATTGACCGATCCGCAAAATTTCTGTTGCATCTGAAAGTAGACTCTCGCCCGATTACAACGGTATACGTACTTCTCACCTAGGCCGTTCTAGTTATTCGTTTCGAGCATCAGAACTGCGAAAACTTTGAGTTTCTCAAGCGTTTCTTACATCCAAACTGCCATGTCTCGCGAACGGATTGATCAATCCGCAAAATTTCTGTTGCTTGTGAAAATAGAAACTCGCCCGATTACAACGGTATGCGTGCTTCTCCCCTAGGCCGTTCTAGTCATTCGTTTCGAGCATCAGAACTGCGAAAATTTTGAGTTTCTCAAGCGTTTCTTATCTCCAAACTGCCATATCTCGCGAACGGATTGATCAATCCGCAAAATTTCTGTTTCATCTGAAAGTAGACACTCGCCCGATTACAACGGAATGCGCACTTTTCCCCTAGGCGGTTCTAGTTATTCGTTTCAAGCATCAGAACTGCGCAAATTTTGAGTTTCTCAAGCTTTCTTACCTTCAAACTGCCATATCTCGCGAACGGATTGACCGATCCGCAAAATTTCTGCTGCATCTGAAAGTAGAAACTCGCCCGATTACAACGGTATGCGCACTTTTCCCCTAGGCCGTTCTAGTTATTCGTTTCAAGCATCAGAACTGCGCAAATTTTGAGTTTCTCAAGCGTTTCTTTCCTCCAAACTGCCATATCTCGCGAACGGATTGACCGATCCGCAAAATTTCTGTTGCATCTGAAAGTAGACACTCGCCCGATTACAACGGTATACGTACTTCTCCCCTAGGCCGTTCTAGTTATTCGTTTCGAGCATCAGAACAGCGAAAATTTTGAGTTTCTCAAGCGTTTCTTACATCCAAACTGCCACATCTCGCGAACGGATTGACCAATCCGCAAAATTTCTGTTGCATCTGAAAGTAGACACTCGCCCGATTACAACGGTATGCGTACTTCTCCCCTAGGCCGTTCTAGTCATTCGTTTCGAGCATCAGAACTGCGAAAATTTTGAGTTTCTCAAGCGTTTCTAACCTCCAAACTGCCATATATCGCGAACGGATTAACCAATCCGCAAAATTTCTGTTGCATCTGAAAGTAGAAACTCGCCCGATTACAACGGTAGGTGTAGTTTTCCCCTAGGCCGTTCTAGTTATTCGTTTCGAGCATCAGAACTGCGAAAATTTTGAGTTTCTCAAGCGTTTCATACTTCCAAACAGCCGCATCTCGCGAACGGATCGACCAATCCGCAAAATTTCTGTTGCATCTGAAAGTAGAAACTCGCCCGATTACAAAGGTACGTGTAGTTTTCCCCTAGGCCGTTCCAACTATTCGTTTCGAGCATCAGAACTGCGAAAGTTTTGAGTTTCTCAAGCGTTTCTTACCTCCAAACTGCCATATCTCGCGAACGGATTGACCAATCCGCAAAATTTCTGTTGCATCTCAAAGTAGAGACTCGCCCGATTACAAGGGTATGTGTAGTTTTCCCCTAGGCCGTTCCAGTTATTCGTTTCGAGCATCAGAACTGCGAAAATTTCGAGTTTCTCAAGCGTTTCCTGCATCCAAACTGCCATATCTCGCGAACGGATTGACCGATCCGCAAAATTTCTGTTGCATCTGAAAGTAGACACTCGCCCGATTACAACGGTAGGTGTAGTTTTTCCCTAGGCCGTTCCAGCTATTCGTTTGGAGCATCAGAACTGCGAAAATTTTGAGTTTCTCAAGCGTTTCTTACCTCCAAACTGCCATATCTCGCGAACGGATTGACCAATCCGCAACATTTCTGTTGCTTCTGAAAGTAGAAACTCGCCCGATTACAACGGTATGCGCACTTTTCCCCTAGGCCGTTCTAGTTATTCGTTTCGAGCATCAGAACTGCGAAAATTTTGAGTTTCTCAAGCGTTTCTTACATCCAAACGGCCATATCTCACGAAGGGATTGACCAATCCGCAAAATTTCTGTTGATTGTGAAAGTAGAATCTCGCCCGATTACAACGGTATGCGTACTTCTCCCCTAGGCCGTTCTTGTCATTCGTTTCGAGCATCAGAACTGCGAAAATTTTGAGTTTCTCAAGCGTTTCTTATCTCCAAACTGCCATATCTCGCGAACGGATTGATCAATCCGCAAAATTTCTGTTGCATCTGAAAGTAGACAGTCGCCCGATTACAACGGAATGCGCACTCTTCCCCTAGGCGTTTCTAGTTATTCGTTTCAAGCATCAGAACTGCGCAAATTTTGAGTTTCTCAAGCGTTTCTTACATTCAAACTGCCATATCTCGCGAACGGATTGACCGATCCGCAACATTTCTGTTGCATCTGAAAGTAGAAACTCGCCCGATTACAACGGTATTCGCACTTTTCCCCTAGGCCGTTCTAGTTATTCGTTTCAAGCATCAGAACTGCGCAAATTTTGAGTTTCTCAAGCGTTTCTTACCTCCAAACTGCCATATCTCCCGAACGGATTGACCGATCCGCAAAATTTCTGTTGCATCTGAAAGTAGAAACTCGCCCGATTACAACGGTATGCGTACTTCTCCCCTAGGCCGTTCTAGTTATTCATTTCGAGCATCAGAACTGCGAAAATTTTGAGTATCTCAAGCGTTTCTTACCTCCAAACTGCCATATCTCGCGAACGGGTTGACCAATCCGCAAAATTTCTGTTGCATTTGAAAGTAGAAACTCGCCCGATTACAACGGTATGCGCACTTTTCCCCTGGGCCGTTCTAGTTATTCGTTTCGAGCATCAGAACTGCGAAAATTTTGAGTCTCTAAAGAGTTTCTTATCTCCAAACTGCCATGTCTCGCGAACGGATTGATCAATCCGCAAAATTTCTGTTGCTTGTGAAAGTAGAAACTCGCCCGATTACAACGGTATGCGTACTTCTCCCCTAGGCCGTTCTAGTTATTCATTTCGAGCATCAGAACTGCGAAAATTTTGAGTTTCTCAAGCGTTTCTTACCTCCAAACTGCCATATCTCGCGAACGGATTGACCAATCCGCAAAATTTCCGTTGCTTCTGAAAGTAGAAACTCGCCCGATTACAACGGTATCCGCACCTTTCCCCTAGGCCGTTCTAGTCATTCGTTTCGAGCATCAGAACTGCGAAAATTTTGAGTTTCTCAAGCGTTTCTTATCTCCAAACTGCCATATCTCGCGAACGGATTGATCAATCCGCAAAATTTCTGTTGCATCTGAAAGTAGACACTCGCCCGATTACAACGGAATGCGCACTTTTCCCCTAGGCGGTTCTAGTTATTCGTTTCAAGCATCAGAACTGCGCAAATTTTGAGTTTCTCAAGCGTTTCTTATCTTCAAACTGCCATATCTCGCGAACGGATTGACCGATCCGCAAAATTTCTGTTGCATCTGAAAGTAGACACTCGCCCGATTACAACGGTATACGTACTTCTCCCCTAGGCCGTTCTAGTTATTCGTTTCGAGCATCAGAACTGCGAAAATTTTGAGTTTCTCAAGCGTTTCTTACATCCAAACTGCCACATCTCGCGAACGGATTGACCAATCCGCAAAATTTCTGTTGCATCTGAAAGTAGACACTCGCCCGATTACAACGGTATGCGTACTTCTCCCCTAGGCCGTTCTAGTCATTCGTTTCGAGCATCAGAACTGCGAAAATTTTGAGTTTCTCAAGCGTTTCTTACCTCCAAACTGCCATATATCGCGAACGGATTAACCAATCCGCAAAATTTCTGTTGCATCTGAAAGTAGAAACTCGCCCGATTACAACGGTATACGTACTACTCCCCTAGGCCGTTCTAGTCATTCGTTTCGAGCATCAGAACTGCGAAAATTTTGAGTTTCTCAAGCGTTTCTAACCTCCAAACTGCCATATATCGCGAACGGATTAACCAATCCGCAAAATTTCTGTTGCATCTGAAAGTAGAAACTCGCCCGATTACAACGGTAGGTGTAGTTTTCCCCTAGGCCGTTCTAGTTATACGTTTCGAGCATCAGAACTGCGAAAACTTTGAGTTTCTCAAGCGTTTCTTACATCCAAACGGCCATAACTCGCGAAGGGTTTGACCAATCCGCAAAATTTCTGTTGCATCTCAAAGTAGAGACCCGCCCGATTACGAGGGTATGTGTAGTTTTCCCCTAGGCCGTTCCAGTTATTCGTTTCGAGCATCAGAACTGCGAAAATTTCGAGTTTCTCAAGCGTTTCCTGCATCCAAACTGCCATATCTCGCGAACGGATTGACCGATCCGCAAAATTTCTGTTGCATCTGAAAGTAGACACTCGCCCGATTACAACGGTAGGTGTAGTTTTTCCCTAGGCCGTTCCAGCTATTCGTTTCGAGCATCAGAACTGCGAAAATTTTGAGTTTCTCAAGCGTTTCTTACCTCCAAACTGCCATACCTCGCGAACGGATTGACCAATCCGCAAAATTTCTGCTGCTTCTGAAAGTAGATACTCGCCCGATTACAACGGTATGCGCACTTTTCCCCTAGGCCGTTCTAGTTATTCGTTTCGAGCATCAGAACTGCGAAAATTTTGAGTTTCTCAAGCGTTTCTTACATCCAAACGGCCATATCTCACGAAGGGATTGACCAATCCGCAAAATTTCTGTTGATTGTGAAAGTAGAATCTCGCCCGATTACAACGGTATGCGTACTTCTCCCCTAGGCCGTTCTTGTCATTCGTTTCGAGCATCAGAACTGCGAAAATTTTGAGTTTCTCAAGCGTTTCTTATCTCCAAACTGCCATATCTCGCGAACGGATTGATCAATCCGCAAAATTTCTGTTGCATCTGAAAGTAGACAGTCGCCCGATTACAACGGTATTCGCACTTTTCCCCTAGGCCGTTCTAGTTATTCGTTTCAAGCATCAGAACTGCGCAAATTTTGAGTTTCTCAAGCGTTTCTTACCTCCAAACTGCCATATCTCCCGAACGGATTGACCGATCCGCAAAATTTCTGTTGCATCTGAAAGTAGAAACTCGCCCGATTACAACGGTATGCGTACTTCTCCCCTAGGCCGTTCTAGTTATTCATTTCGAGCATCAGAACTGCGAAAATTTTGAGTATCTCAAGCGTTTCTTACCTCCAAACTGCCATATCTCGCGAACGGGTTGACCAATCCGCAAAATTTCTGTTGCATTTGAAAGTAGAAACTCGCCCGATTACAACGGTATGCGCACTTTTCCCCTGCGCCGTTCTAGTTATTCGTTTCGAGCATCAGAACTGCGAAAATTTTGAGTCTCTAAAGAGTTTCTTATCTCCAAACTGCCATGTCTCGCGAACGGATTGATCAATCCGCAAAATTTCTGTTGCTTGTGAAAGTAGAAACTCGCCCGATTACAACGGTATGCGTACTTCTCCCCTAGGCCGTTCTAGTTATTCATTTCGAGCATCAGAACTACGAAAATTTTGAGTTTCTCAAGCGTTTCTTACCTCCAAACTGCCATATCTCGCGAACGGATTGACCAATCCGCAAAATTTCTGTTGCTTCTGAAAGTAGAAACTCGCCCGATTACAACGGTATCCGCACCTTTCCCCTAGGCCGTTCTAGTCATTCGTTTCGAGCATCAGAACTGCGAAAATTTTGAGTTTCTCAAGCGTTTCTTATCTCCAAACTGCCATATCTCGCGAACGGATTGATCAATCCGCAAAATTTCTGTTGCATCTGAAAGTAGACACTCGCCCGATTACAACGGAATGCGCACTTTTCCCCTAGGCGGTTCTAGTTATTCGTTTCAAGCATCAGAACTGCGCAAATTTTGAGTTTCTCAAGCGTTTCTTATCTTCAAACTGCCATATCTCGCGAACGGATTGACCGATCCGCAAAATTTCTGTTGCATCTGAAAGTAGACTCTCGCCCGATTACAACGGTATACGTACTTCTCCCCTAGGCCGTTCTAGTCATTCGTTTCGAGCATCAGAACTGCGAAAATTTTGAGTTTCTCAAGCGTTTCTTATCTCCAAACTGCCATATCTCGCGAACGGATTGATCAATCCGCAAAATTTCTGTTGCATCTGAAAGTAGACACTCGCCCGATTACAACGGAATGCGCACTTTTCCCCTAGGCGGTTCCAGTTATTCGTTTCGAGCATCAGAACTGCGAAAATTTCGAATTTCTCAAGCGTTTCTTGCATCCAAACTGCCATATCTCGCGAATGGATCGACCAATCCGCAAAATTTCTATTGCATCTGAAAGTAGAAACTCGCCCGATTACAACGGTAGGTGTAGTTTTCCCCTAGGCCGTTCTAGTTATTCGATTCGAGCATCAGAACTGCGCAAATTTTGAGTTTCTGAAGCGTTTCTTACCTTCAAACTGCCATATATCGCGAACGGATTAACCAATCCGCAAAATTTCTGTTGCATCTGAAAGTAGAAACTCGCCCGATTACAACGGTATACGTACTACTCCCCTAGGCCGTTCTAGTCATTCGTTTCGAGCATCAGAACTGCGAAAATTTTGAGTTTCTCAAGCGTTTCTAACCTCCAAACTGCCATATATCGCGAACGGATTAACCAATCCGCAAAATTTCTGTTGCATCTGAAAGTAGAAACTCGCCCGATTACAACGGTAGGTGTAGTTTTCCCCTAGGCCGTTCTAGTTATTCGTTTCGAGCATCAGAACTGCGAAAATTTTGAGTTTCTCAAGCGTTTCATACTTCCAAACAGCCGCATCTCGCGAACGGATCGACCAATCCGCAAAATTTCTGTTGCATCTGAAAGTAGAAACTCGCCCGATTACAACGGTAGGTGTAGTTTTTCCCTAGGCCGTTCCAGCTATTCGTTTCGAGCATCAGAACTGCGAAAATTTTGAGTTTCTCAAGCGTTTCTTACCTCCAAACTGCCATATCTCGCGAACGGATTGACCAATCCGCAAAATTTCTGTTGCTTCTGAAAGTAGAAACTCGCCCGATTACAACGGTATGCGCACTTTTCCCCTAGGCCGTTCTAGTTATTCGTTTCGAGCATCAGAACTGCGAAAATTTTGAGTTTCTCAAGCGTTTCTTACATCCAAACGGCCATATCTCACGAAGGGATTGACCAATCCGCAAAATTTCTGTTGATTGTGAAAGTAGAATCTCGCCCGATTACAACGGTATGCGTACTTCTCCCCTAGGCCGTTCTTGTCATTCGTTTCGAGCATCAGAATTGCGAAAATTTTGAGTTTCTCAAGCGTTTCTTATCTCCAAACTGCCATATCTCGCGAACGGATTGATCAATCCGCAAAATTTCTGTTGCATCTGAAAGTAGACAGTCGCCCGATTACAACGGAATGCGCACTCTTCCCCTAGGCGTTTCTAGTTATTCGTTTCAAGCATCAGAACTGCGCAAATTTTGAGTTTCTCAAGCGTTTCTTACATTCAAACTGCCATATCTCGCGAACGGATTGACCGATCCGCAACATTTCTGTTGCATCTGAAAGTAGAAACTCGCCCGATTACAACGGTATTCGCACTTTTCCCCTAGGCCGTTCTAGTTATTCGTTTCAAGCATCAGAACTGCGCAAATTTTGAGTTTCTCAAGCGTTTCTTACCTCCAAACTGCCATATCTCCCGAACGGATTGACCGATCCGCAAAATTTCTGTTGCATCTGAAAGTAGAAACTCGCCCGATTACAACGGTATGCGTACTTCTCCCCTAGGCCGTTCTAGTTATTCATTTCGAGCATCAGAACTGCGAAAATTTTGAGTATCTCAAGCGTTTCTTACCTCCAAACTGCCATATCTCGCGAACGGGTTGACCAATCCGCAAAATTTCTGTTGCATTTGAAAGTAGAAACTCGCCCGATTACAACGGTATGCGCACTTTTCCCCTGGGCCGTTCTAGTTATTCGTTTCGAGCATCAGAACTGCGAAAATTTTGAGTCTCTAAAGAGTTTCTTATCTCCAAACTGCCATGTCTCGCGAACGGATTGATCAATCCGCAAAATTTCTGTTGCTTGTGAAAGTAGAAACTCGCCCGATTACAACGGTATGCGTACTTCTCCCCTAGGCCGTTCTAGTTATTCATTTCGAGCATCAGAACTGCGAAAATTTTGAGTTTCTCAAGCGTTTCTTACCTCCAAACTGCCATATCTCGCGAACGGATTGACCAATCCGCAAAATTTCTGTTGCTTCTGAAAGTAGAAACTCGCCCGATTACAACGGTATCCGCACCTTTCCCCTAGGCCGTTCTAGTCATTCGTTTCGAGCATCAGAACTGCGAAAATTTTGAGTTTCTCAAGCGTTTCTTATCTCCAAACTGCCATATCTCGCGAACGGATTGATCAATCCGCAAAATTTCTGTTGCATCTGAAAGTAGACACTCGCCCGATTACAACGGAATGCGCACTTTTCCCCTAGGCGGTTCTAGTTATTCGTTTCAAGCATCAGAACTGCGCAAATTTTGAGTTTCTCAAGCGTTTCTTATCTTCAAACTGCCATATCTCGCGAACGGATTGACCGATCCGCAAAATTTCTGTTGCATCTGAGAGTAGACACTCGCCCGATTACAACGGAATGCGCACTTTTCCCCTAGGCGGTTCTAGTTATTCGTTTCAAGCATCAGAACTGCGCAAATTTTGAGTTTCTCAAGCGTTTCTTATCTTCAAACTGCCATATCTCGCGAACGGATTGACCGATCCGCAAAATTTCTGTTGCATCTGAAAGTAGACTCTCGCCCGATTACAACGGTATACGTACTTCTCACCTAGGCCGTTCTAGTTATTCGTTTCGAGCATCAGAACTGCGAAAACTTTGAGTTTCTCAAGCGTTTCTTACATCCAAACTGCCATGTCTCGCGAACGGATTGATCAATCCGCAAAATTTCTGTTGCTTGTGAAAATAGAAACTCGCCCGATTACAACGGTATGCGTGCTTCTCCCCTAGGCCGTTCGAGTCATTCGTTTCGAGCATCAGAACTGCGAAAATTTTGAGTTTCTCAAGCGTTTCTTATCTCCAAACTGCCATATCTCGCGAACGGATTGATCAATCCGCAAAATTTCTGTTTCATCTGAAAGTAGACACTCGCCCGATTACAACGGAATGCGCACTTTTCCCCTAGGCGGTTCTAGTTATTCGTTTCAAGCATCAGAACTGCGCAAATTTTGAGTTTCTCAAGCTTTCTTACCTTCAAACTGCCATATCTCGCGAACGGATTGACCGATCCGCAAAATTTCTGTTGCATCTGCAAGTAGAAACTCGCCCGATTACAAAGGTATGCGCACTTTTCCCCTAGGCCGTTCTAGTTATTCGTTTCAAGCATCAGAACTGCGCAAATTTTGAGTTTCTCAAGCGTTTCTTTCCTCCAAACTGCCATATCTCGCGAACGGATTGACCGATCCGCAAAATTTCTGTTGCATCTGAAAGTAGACACTCGCCCGATTACAACGGTATACGTACTTCTCCCCTAGGCCGTTCTAGTTATTCGTTTCGAGCATCAGAACTGCGAAAATTTTGAGTTTCTCAAGCGTTTCTTACATCCAAACTGCCACATCTCGCGAACGGATTGACCAATCCGCAAAATTTCTGTTGCATCTGAAAGTAGACACTCGCCCGATTACAACGGTATGCGTACTTCTCCCCTAGGCCGTTCTAGTCATTCGTTTCGAGCATCAGAACTGCGAAAATTTTGAGTTTCTCAAGCGTTTCTTACCTCCAAACTGCCATATATCGCGAACGGATTAACCAATCCGCAAAATTTCTGTTGCATCTGAAAGTAGAAACTCGCCCGATTACAACGGTATACGTACTACTCCCCTAGGCCGTTCTAGTCATTCGTTTCGAGCATCAGAACTGCGAAAATTTTGAGTTTCTCAAGCGTTTCTAACCTCCAAACTGCCATATATCGCGAACGGATTAACCAATCCGCAAAATTTCTGTTGCATCTGAAAGTAGAAACTCGCCCGATTACAACGGTAGGTGTAGTTTTCCCCTAGGCCGTTCTAGTTATACGTTTCGAGCATCAGAACTGCGAAAACTTTGAGTTTCTCAAGCGTTTCTTACATCCAAACGGCCATAACTCGCGAAGGGTTTGACCAATCCGCAAAATTTCTGTTGCATCTCAAAGTAGAGACTCGCCCGATTACAAGGGTATGTGTAGTTTTCCCCTAGGCCGTTCCAGTTATTCGTTTCGAGCATCACTACTGCGAAAATTTCGAGTTTCTCAAGCGTTTCCTGCATCCAAACTGCCATATCTCGCGAACGGATTGACCGATCCGCAAAATTTCTGTTGCATCTGAAAGTAGACACTCGCCCGATTACAACGGTAGGTGTAGTTTTTCCCTAGGCCGTTCCAGCTATTCGTTTCGAGCATCAGAACTGCGAAAATTTTGAGTTTCTCAAGCGTTTCTTACCTCCAAACTGCCATATCTCGCGAACGGATTGACCAATCCGCAAAATTTCTGTTGCTTCTGAAAGTAGAAACTCGCCCGATTACAACGGTATGCGCACTTTTCCCCTAGGCCGTTCTAGTTATTCGTTTCGAGCATCAGAACTGCGAAAATTTTGAGTTTCTCAAGCGTTTCTTACATCCAAACGGCCATATCTCACGAAGGGATTGACCAATCCGCAAAATTTCTGTTGATTGTGAAAGTAGAATCTCGCCCGATTACAACGGTATGCGTACTTCTCCCCTAGGCCGTTCTTGTCATTCGTTTCGAGCATCAGAACTGCGAAAATTTTGAGTTTCTCAAGCGTTTCTTATCTCCAAACTGCCATATCTCGCGAACGGATTGATCAATCCGCAAAATTTCTGTTGCATCTGAAAGTAGACAGTCGCCCGATTACAACGGAATGCGCACTCTTCCCCTAGGCGTTTCTAGTTATTCGTTTCAAGCATCAGAACTGCGCAAATTTTGAGTTTCTCAAGCGTTTCTTACATTCAAACTGCCATATCTCGCGAACGGATTGACCGATCCGCAACATTTCTGTTGCATCTGAAAGTAGAAACTCGCCCGATTACAACGGTATTCGCACTTTTCCCCTAGGCCGTTCTAGTTATTCGTTTCAAGCATCAGAACTGCGCAAATTTTGAGTTTCTCAAGCGTTTCTTACCTCCAAACTGCCATATCTCCCGAACGGATTGACCGATCCGCAAAATTTCTGTTGCATCTGAAAGTAGAAACTCGCCCGATTACAACGGTATGCGTACTTCTCCCCTAGGCCGTTCTAGTTATTCATTTCGAGCATCAGAACTGCGAAAATTTTGAGTATCTCAAGCGTTTCTTACCTCCAAACTGCCATATCTCGCGAACGGGTTGAACAATCCGCAAAATTTCTGTTGCATTTGAAAGTAGAAACTCGCCCGATTACAACGGTATGCGCACTTTTCCCCTGGGCCGTTCTAGTTATTCGTTTCGAGCATCAGAACTGCGAAAATTTTGAGTCTCTAAAGAGTTTCTTATCTCCAAACTGCCATGTCTCGCGAACGGATTGATCAATCCGCAAAATTTCTGTTGCTTGTGAAAGTAGAAACTCGCCCGATTACAACGGTATGCGTACTTCTCCCCTAGGCCGTTCTAGTTATTCATTTCGAGCATCAGAACTGCGAAAATTTTGAGTTTCTCAAGCGTTTCTTACCTCCAAACTGCCATATCTCGCGAACGGATTGACCAATCCGCAAAATTTCTGTTGCTTCTGAAAGTAGAAACTCGCCCGATTACAACGGTATCCGCACCTTTCCCCTAGGCCGTTCTAGTCATTCGTTTCGAGCATCAGAACTGCGAAAATTTTGAGTTTCTCAAGCGTTTCTTATCTCCAAACTGCCATATCTCGCGAACGGATTGATCAATCCGCAAAATTTCTGTTGCATCTGAAAGTAGACACTCGCCCGATTACAACGGAATGCGCACTTTTCCCCTAGGCGGTTCTAGTTATTCGTTTCAAGCATCAGAACTGCGCAAATTTTGAGTTTCTCAAGCGTTTCTTATCTTCAAACTGCCATATCTCGCGAACGGATTGACCGATCCGCAAAATTTCTGTTGCATCTGAAAGTAGACACTCGCCCGATTACAACGGAATGCGCACTTTTCCCCTAGGCGGTTCTAGTTATTCGTTTCAAGCATCAGAACTGCGCAAATTTTGAGTTTCTCAAGCGTTTCTTATCTTCAAACTGCCATATCTCGCGAACGGATTGACCGATCCGCAAAATTTCTGTTGCATCTGAAAGTAGACTCTCGCCCGATTACAACGGTATACGTACTTCTCACCTAGGCCGTTCTAGTTATTCGTTTCGAGCATCAGAACTGCGAAAACTTTGAGTTTCTCAAGCGTTTCTTACATCCAAACTGCCATGTCTCGCGAACGGATTGATCAATCCGCAAAATTTCTGTTGCTTGTGAAAATAGAAACTCGCCCGATTACAACGGTATGCGTGCATCTCCCCTAGGCCGTTCTAGTCCTTCGTTTCGAGCATCAGAACTGCGAAAATTTTGAGTTTCTCAAGCGTTTCTTATCTCCAAACTGCCATATCTCGCGAACGGATTGATCAATCCGCAAAATTTCTGTTTCATCTGAAAGTAGACACTCGCCCGATTACAACGGAATGCGCACTTTTCCCCTAGGCGGTTCTAGTTATTCGTTTCAAGCATCAGAACTGCGCAAATTTTGAGTTTCTCAAGCTTTCTTACCTTCAAACTGCCATATCTCGCGAACGGATTGACCGATCCGCAAAATTTCTGTTGCATCTGAAAGTAGAAACTCGCCCGATTACAACGGTATGCGCACTTTTCCCCTAGGCCGTTCTAGTTATTCGTTTCAAGCATCAGAACTGCGCAAATTTTGAGTTTCTCAAGCGTTTCTTTCCTCCAAACGGCCATATCTCGCGAACGGATTGACCGATCCGCAAAATTTCTGTTGCATCTGAAAGTAGACACTCGCCCGATTACAACGGTATACGTACTTCTCCCCTAGGCCGTTCTAGTTATTCGTTTCGAGCATCAGAACTGCGAAAATTTTGAGTTTCTCAAGCGTTTCTTACATCCAAACTGCCACATCTCGCGAACGGATTGACCAATCCGCAAAATTTCTGTTGCATCTGAAAGTAGACACTCGCCCGATTACAACGGTATGCGCACTTTTCCCCTAGGCCGTTCTAGATATTCGTTTCGAGCATCAGAACTGCGAAAATTTTGAGTTTCTCAAGCGTTTCTTACCTCCAAACTGCCATATCTCGCGAACGGATTGACCAATCCGCAAAATTTCTGTTGCTTCTGAAAGTAGAAACTCGCCCGATTACAACGGTATGCGCACTTTTCCCCTAGGCCGTTCTAGTTATTCGTTTCGAGCATCAGAACTGCGAAAATTTTGAGTTTCTCAAGCGTTTCTTATCTCCAAACTGCCATATCTCGCGAACGGATTGACCGATCCGCAAAATTTCTGTTGCATCTGAAAGTAGACACTCGCCCGATTACAACGGAATGCGCACTTTTCCCCTAGGCGGTTCTAGTTATTCGTTTCAAGCATCAGAACTGCGCAAATTTTGAGTTTCTCAAGCGTATCTTATCTTCAAACTGCCATATCTCGCGAACGGATTGACCGATCCGCAAAATTTCTGTTGCATCTGAAAGTAGACTCTCGCCCGATTACAACGGTATACGTACTTCTCACCTAGGCCGTTCTAGTTATTCGTTTCGAGCATCAGAACTGCGAAAACTTTGAGTTTCTCAAGCGTTTCTTACATCCAAACTGCCATGTCTCGCGAACGGATTGATCAATCCGCAAAATTTCTGTTGCTTGTGAAAATAGAAACTCGCCCGATTACAACGGTATGCGTGCATCTCCCCTAGGCGGTTCTAGTTATTCGTTTCAAGCATCAGAACTGCGCAAATTTTGAGTTTCTCAAGCGTTTCTTATCTTCAAACTGCCATATCTCGCGAACGGATTGACCGATCCGCAAAATTTCTGTTGCATCTGAAAGTAGACTCTCGCCCGATTACAACGGTATACGTACTTCTCACCTAGGCCGTTCTAGTTATTCGTTTCGAGCATCAGAACTGCGAAAACTTTGAGTTTCTCAAGCGTTTCTTACATCCAAACTGCCATGTCTCGCGAACGGATTGATCAATCCGCAAAATTTCTGTTGCTTGTGAAAATAGAAACTCGCCCGATTACAACGGTATGCGTGCATCTCCCCTAGGCCGTTCTAGTCCTTCGTTTCGAGCATCAGAACTGCGAAAATTTTGAGTTTCTCAAGCGTTTCTTATCTCCAAACTGCCATATCTCGCGAACGGATTGATCAATCCGCAAAATTTCTGTTTCATCTGAAAGTAGACACTCGCCCGATTACAACGGAATGCGCACTTTTCCCCTAGGCGGTTCTAGTTATTCGTTTCAAGCATCAGAACTGCGCAAATTTTGAGTTTCTCAAGCTTTCTTACCTTCAAACTGCCATATCTCGCGAACGGATTGACCGATCCGCAAAATTTCTGTTGCATCTGAAAGTAGAAACTCGCCCGATTACAACGGTATGCGCACTTTTCCCCTAGGCCGTTCTAGTTATTCGTTTCAAGCATCAGAACTGCGCAAATTTTGAGTTTCTCAAGCGTTTCTTTCCTCCAAACTGCCATATCTCGCGAACGGATTGACCGATCCGCAAAATTTCTGTTGCATCTGAAAGTAGACACTCGCCCGATTACAACGGTATACGTACTTCTCCCCTAGGCCGTTCTAGTTATTCGTTTCGAGCATCAGAACTGCGAAAATTTTGAGTTTCTCAAGCGTTTCTTACATCCAAACTGCCACATCTCGCGAACGGATTGACCAATCCGCAAAATTTCTGTTGCATCTGAAAGTAGACACTCGCCCGATTACAACGGTATGCGCACTTTTCCCCTAGGCCGTTCTAGATATTCGTTTCGAGCATCAGAACTGCGAAAATTTTGAGTTTCTCAAGCGTTTCTTACCTCCAAACTGCCATATCTCGCGAACGGATTGACCAATCCGCAAAATTTCTGTTGCTTCTGAAAGTAGAAACTCGCCCGATTACAACGGTATGCGCACTTTTCCCCTAGGCCGTTCTAGTTATTCGTTTCGAGCATCAGAACTGCGAAAATTTTGAGTTTCTCAAGCGTTTCTTATCTCCAAACTGCCATATCTCGCGAACGGATTGACCGATCCGCAAAATTTCTGTTGCATCTGAAAGTAGACACTCGCCCGATTACAACGGAATGCGCACTTTTCCCCTAGGCGGTTCTAGTTATTCGTTTCAAGCATCAGAACTGCGCAAATTTTGAGTTTCTCAAGCGTTTCTTATCTTCAAACTGCCATATCTCGCGAACGGATTGACCGATCCGCAAAATTTCTGTTGCATCTGAAAGTAGACTCTCGCCCGATTACAACGGTATACGTACTTCTCACCTAGGCCGTTCTAGTTATTCGTTTCGAGCATCAGAACTGCGAAAACTTTGAGTTTCTCAAGCGTTTCTTACATCCAAACTGCCATGTCTCGCGAACGGATTGATCAATCCGCAAAATTTCTGTTGCTTGTGAAAATAGAAACTCGCCCGATTACAACGGTATGCGTGCATCTCCCCTAGGCGGTTCTAGTTATTCGTTTCAAGCATCAGAACTGCGCAAATTTTGAGTTTCTCAAGCGTTTCTTATCTTCAAACTGCCATATCTCGCGAACGGATTGACCGATCCGCAAAATTTCTGTTGCATCTGAAAGTAGACTCTCGCCCGATTACAACGGTATACGTACTTCTCACCTAGGCCGTTCTAGTTATTCGTTTCGAGCATCAGAACTGCGAAAACTTTGAGTTTCTCAAGCGTTTCTTACATCCAAACTGCCATGTCTCGCGAACGGATTGATCAATCCGCAAAATTTCTGTTGCTTGTGAAAATAGAAACTCGCCCGATTACAACGGTATGCGTGCATCTCCCCTAGGCCGTTCTAGTCCTTCGTTTCGAGCATCAGAACTGCGAAAATTTTGAGTTTCTCAAGCGTTTCTTATCTCCAAACTGCCATATCTCGCGAACGGATTGATCAATCCGCAAAATTTCTGTTTCATCTGAAAGTAGACACTCGCCCGATTACAACGGAATGCGCACTTTTCCCCTAGGCGGTTCTAGTTATTCGTTTCAAGCATCAGAACTGCGCAAATTTTGAGTTTCTCAAGCTTTCTTACCTTCAAACTGCCATATCTCGCGAACGGATTGACCGATCCGCAAAATTTCTGTTGCATCTGAAAGTAGAAACTCGCCCGATTACAACGGTATGCGCACTTTTCCCCTAGGCCGTTCTAGTTATTCGTTTCAAGCATCAGAACTGCGCAAATTTTGAGTTTCTCAAGCGTTTCTTTCCTCCAAACTGCCATATCTCGCGAACGGATTGACCGATCCGCAAAATTTCTGTTGCATCTGAAAGTAGACACTCGCCCGATTACAACGGTATACGTACTTCTCCCCTAGGCCGTTCTAGTTATTCGTTTCGAGCATCAGAACTGCGAAAATTTTGAGTTTCTCAAGCGTTTCTTACATCCAAACTGCCACATCTCGCGAACGGATTGACCAATCCGCAAAATTTCTGTTGCATCTGAAAGTAGACACTCGCCCGATTACAACGGTATGCGCACTTTTCCCCTAGGCCGTTCTAGATATTCGTTTCGAGCATCAGAACTGCGAAAATTTTGAGTTTCTCAAGCGTTTCTTACCTCCAAACTGCCATATCTCGCGAACGGATTGACCAATCCGCAAAATTTCTGTTGCTTCTGAAAGTAGAAACTCGCCCGATTACAACGGTATGCGCACTTTTCCCCTAGGCCGTTCTAGTTATTCGTTTCGAGCATCAGAACTGCGAAAATTTTGAGTTTCTCAAGCGTTTCTTATCTCCAAACTGCCATATCTCGCGAACGGATTGATCAATCCGCAAAATTTCTGTTGCATCTGAAAGTAGAAACTCGCCCGATTACAACGGTATGTGTAGTTTTCCCCAAGGCCGTTCCAGTTATTCGTTTCGAGCATCAGAACTGCGAAAATTTCGAGTTTCTCTAGCGTTTCGTACATCCAAACTGCCATATCTCGCGAACGGATTGACCGATCCGCAAAATTTCTGTTGCATCTGAAAGTAGACTCTCGCCCGATTACAACGGTATACGTACTTCTCCCCTAGGCCGTTCTAGTTATTCGTTTCGAGCATCAGAACTGCGCAAATTTTGAGTTTCTCAAGCGTTTCTTTCCTCCAAACTGCCATATCTCGCGAACGGATTGACCGATCCGCAAAATTTCTGTTGCATCTGAAAGTAGAAATTCGCCCGATTACAACGGTATGTGTAGTTTTCCCTAAGGCCGTTCCAGTTATTCGTTTCGAGCATCAGAACTGCGAAAATTTCGAGTTTCTCTAGCGTTTCTTACATCCAAACTGCCATATCTCGCGAACGGATTGACCGATCCGCAAAATTTCTGTTGCATCTGAAAGTAGACTCTCGCCCGATTACAACGGTATACGTACTTCTCCCCTAGGCCGTTCTAGTCATTCGTTTCGAGCATCAGAACTGCGAAAATTTTGAGTTTCTCAAGCGTTTCTTATCTCCAAACTGCCATATCTCGCGAACGGATTGACCAATCCGCAAAATTTCTGTTGCTTCTGAAAGTAGAAACTCGCCCGATTACAACGGTATGCGCACTTTTCCCCTAGGCCGTTCTGGTTATTCGTTTCGAGCATCAGAACTGCGAAAATTTTGAGTCTCTAAAGAGTTTCTTATCTCCAAACTGCCATGTCTCGCGAACGGATTGATCAATCCGCAAAATTTCTGTTGCTTGTGAAAGTAGAAACTCGCCCGATTACAACGGTATGCGTACTTCTCCCCTAGGCCGTTCTAGTTATTCATTTCGAGCATCAGAACTGCGAAAATTTTGAGTTTCTCAAGCGTTTCTTATCTCCAAACTGCCATATCTCGCGAACGGATTGACCAATCCGCAAAATTTCTATTGCTTCTGAAAGTAGAAACTCGCCCGATTACAACGGTATCCGCACCTTTCCCCTAGGCCGTTCTAGTCATTCGTTTCGAGCATCAGAACTGCGAAAATTTTGAGTTTCTCAAGCGTTTCTTATCTCCAAACTGCCATATCTCGCGAACGGATTGATCAATCCGCAAAATTTCTGTTGCATCTGAAAGTAGACACTCGCCCGATTACAACGGAATGCGCACTTTTCCCCTAGGCGGTTCTAGTTATTCGTTTCAAGCATCAGAACTGCGCAAATTTTGAGTTTCTCAAGCGTTTCTTATCTTCAAACTGCCATATCTCGCGAACGGATTGACCGATCCGCAAAATTTCTGTTGCATCTGAAAGTAGACACTCGCCCGATTACAACGGAATGCGCACTTTTCCCCTAGGCGGTTCTAGTTATTCGTTTCAAGCATCAGAACTGCGCAAATTTTGAGTTTCTCAAGCGTTTCTTATCTTCAAACTGCCATATCTCGCGAACGGATTGACCGATCCGCAAAATTTCTGTTGCATCTGAAAGTAGACTCTCGCCCGATTACAACGGTATACGTACTTCTCACCTAGGCCGTTCTAGTTATTCGTTTCGAGCATCAGAACTGCGAAAACTTTGAGTTTCTCAAGCGTTTCTTACATCCAAACTGCCATGTCTCGCGAACGGATTGATCAATCCGCAAAATTTCTGTTGCTTGTGAAAATAGAAACTCGCCCGATTACAACGGTATGCGTGCATCTCCCCTAGGCCGTTCTAGTCCTTCGTTTCGAGCATCAGAACTGCGAAAATTTTGAGTTTCTCAAGCGTTTCTTATCTCCAAACTGCCATATCTCGCGAACGGATTGATCAATCCGCAAAATTTCTGTTTCATCTGAAAGTAGACACTCGCCCGATTACAACGGAATGCGCACTTTTCCCCTAGGCGGTTCTAGTTATTCGTTTCAAGCATCAGAACTGCGCAAATTTTGAGTTTCTCAAGCTTTCTTACCTTCAAACTGCCATATCTCGCGAACGGATTGACCGATCCGCAAAATTTCTGTTGCATCTGAAAGTAGAAACTCGCCCGATTACAACGGTATGCGCACTTTTCCCCTAGGCCGTTCTAGTTATTCGTTTCAAGCATCAGAACTGCGCAAATTTTGAGTTTCTCAAGCGTTTCTTTCCTCCAAACTGCCATATCTCGCGAACGGATTGACCGATCCGCAAAATTTCTGTTGCATCTGAAAGTAGACACTCGCCCGATTACAACGGTATACGTACTTCTCCCCTAGGCCGTTCTAGTTATTCGTTTCGAGCATCAGAACTGCGAAAATTTTGAGTTTCTCAAGCGTTTCTTACATCCAAACTGCCACATCTCGCGAACGGATTGACCAATCCGCAAAATTTCTGTTGCATCTGAAAGTAGACACTCGCCCGATTACAACGGTATGCGCACTTTTCCCCTAGGCCGTTCTAGATATTCGTTTCGAGCATCAGAACTGCGAAAATTTTGAGTTTCTCAAGCGTTTCTTACCTCCAAACTGCCATATCTCGCGAACGGATTGACCAATCCGCAAAATTTCTGTTGCTTCTGAAAGTAGAAACTCGCCCGATTACAACGGTATGCGCACTTTTCCCCTAGGCCGTTCTAGTTATTCGTTTCGAGCATCAGAACTGCGAAAATTTTGAGTTTCTCAAGCGTTTCTTATCTCCAAACTGCCATATCTCGCGAACGGATTGATCAATCCGCAAAATTTCTGTTGCATCTGAAAGTAGAAACTCGCCCGATTACAACGGTATGTGTAGTTTTCCCCAAGGCCGTTCCAGTTATTCGTTTCGAGCATCAGAACTGCGAAAATTTCGAGTTTCTCTAGCGTTTCGTACATCCAAACTGCCATATCTCGCGAACGGATTGACCGATCCGCAAAATTTCTGTTGCATCTGAAAGTAGACTCTCGCCCGATTACAACGGTATACGTACTTCTCCCCTAGGCCGTTCTAGTTATTCGTTTCGAGCATCAGAACTGCGCAAATTTTGAGTTTCTCAAGCGTTTCTTTCCTCCAAACTGCCATATCTCGCGAACGGATTGACCGATCCGCAAAATTTCTGTTGCATCTGAAAGTAGAAATTCGCCCGATTACAACGGTATGTGTAGTTTTCCCCAAGGCCGTTCCAGTTATTCGTTTCGAGCATCAGAACTGCGAAAATTTCGAGTTTCTCTAGCGTTTCTTACATCCAAACTGCCATATCTCGCGAACGGATTGACCGATCCGCAAAATTTCTGTTGCATCTGAAAGTAGACTCTCGCCCGATTACAACAGTATACGTACTTCTCCCCTAGGCCGTTCTAGTCATTCGTTTCGAGCATCAGAACTGCGAAAATTTTGAGTTTCTCAAGCGTTTCTTATCTCCAAACTGCCATATCTCGCGAACGGATTGATCAATCCTCAAAATTTCTGTTGCATCTGAAAGCAGAAACTCGCCCGATTACAACGGTATGCGCACTTTTCCCCTAGGCCGTTCTAGTTATTCGTTTCGAGCATCAGAACTGCGAAAATTTTGAGTTTCTGAAGCGTTTCTTACTTCCAAACTGCCGCATCTCGCGAACGGATCGACCAATCCGCAAAATTTCTGTTGCATCTGAAAGTAGAAACTCGCCCGATTACAACAGTATGTGTGGTTTTCCCCTAAGCCGTTCCACCTATTCGTTTCGAGCATCAGAACTGCGAAAATTTTGAGTTTCTCAAGCGTTTCTTACCTCCAAACTGCCATATCTTGCGAACGGATTGACCAATCCGCAAAATTTCTGTTGCATCTGAAAGTAGAGACTCGCCCGATTACAAGGGTATGTGTAGTTTTCCCCTAGGCCGTTCCAGCTATTCGTATCGAGCATCAGAACTGCGAAAATTTTGAGTTTCTCAAGCGTTTCTTACCTCCAAACTGCCATATCTCGCGAACGGATTGACCAAACCGCAAAATTTCTGTTGCATTTGAAAGTAGAGACTCGCCTGATTACAACGGTATGTGTAGTTTTCCCCTAGGCCGTTCCAGTTATTCGTTTCGAGCATCAGAACTGCGAAAATTTCGAATTTCTCAAGCGTTTCTTGCATCCAAACTGCCATGTCTCGCGAACGGATTGATCAATCCGCAAAATTTCTGTTGCTTGTGAAAGTAGAAACTCGCCCGATTACAACGGTATGCGTACTTCTCCCCTAGGCCGTTCTAGTCATTCGTTTCGAGCATCAGAACTGCGAAAATTTTGAGTTTCTCAAGCGTTTCTTATCTCCAAACTGCCATATCTCGCGAACGGATTGATCAATCCGCAAAATTTCTGTTGCATCTGAAAGTAGACACTCGCCCGATTACAACGGAATGCGCACTTTTCCCCTAGGCGGTTCCAGTTATTCGTTTCGAGCATCAGAACTGCGAAAATTTCGAATTTCTCAAGCGTTTCTTGCATCCAAACTGCCATATCTCGCGATTGGATCGACCAATCCGCAAAATTTCTATTGCATCTGAAAGTAGAAACTCGCCCGATTACAACGGTAGGTGTAGTTTTCCCCTAGGCCGTTCTAGTTATTCGATTCGAGCATCAGAACTGCGCAAATTTTGAGTTTCTGAAGCGTTTCTTACCTTCAAACTGCCATATCTCGCGATCGGATTGACCGATCCGCAAAATTTCTGTTGCATCTGAAAGTAGAATCTCGCCCGATTACAACGGTATGCGTACTTCTCCCCTAGGCCGTTCTAGTCATTCGTTTCGAGCATCAGAACTGCGAAAATTTTGAGTTTCTCAAGCGTTTCTTACCTCCAAACTGCCATATATCGCGAACGGATTAACCAATCCGCAAAATTTCTGTTGCATCTGAAAGTAGAAACTCGCCCGATTACAACGGTATACGTACTACTCCCCTAGGCCGTTCTAGTCATTCGTTTCGAGCATCAGAACTGCGAAAATTTTGAGTTTCTCAAGCGTTTCTAACCTCCAAACTGCCATATATCGCGAACGGATTAACCAATCCGCAAAATTTCTGTTGCATCTGAAAGTAGAAACTCGCCCGATTACAACGGTAGGTGTAGTTTTCCCCTAGGCCGTTCTAGTTATTCGTTTCGAGCATCAGAACTGCGAAAATTTTGAGTATCTCAAGCGTTTCTTACCTCCAAACTGCCGTATCTCGCGAACGGATTGACCAATCCGCAAAATTTCTGTTGCATCTGAAAGTAGAAACTCGCCCGATTACAAAGGTACGTGTAGTTTTCCCCTAGGCCGTTCCAACTATTCGTTTCGAGCATCAGAACTGCGAAAGTTTTGAGTTTCTCAAGCGTTTCTTACCTCCAAACTGCCATATCTCGCGAACGGATTGACCAATCCGCAAAATTTCTGTTGCATCTCAAAGTAGAGACTCGCCCGATTACAAGGGTATGTGTAGTTTTCCCCTAGGCCGTTCCAGTTATTCGTTTCGAGCATCAGAACTGCGAAAATTTCGAGTTTCTCAAGCGTTTCCTGCATCCAAACTGCCATATCTCGCGAACGGATTGACCGATCCGCAAAATTTCTGTTGCATCTGAAAGTAGACACTCGCCCGATTACAACGGTAGGTGTAGTTTTTCCCTAGGCCGTTCCAGCTATTCGTTTCGAGCATCAGAACTGCGAAAATTTTGAGTTTCTCAAGCGTTTCTTACCTCCAAACTGCCATATCTCGCGAACGGATTGACCAAACCGCAAAATTTCTGTTGCATTTGAAAGTAGAGACTCGCCTGATTACAACGGTATGTGTAGTTTTCCCCTAGGCCGTTCCAGTTATTCGTTTCGATCATCAGAACTGCGAAAATTTCGAATTTCTCAAGCGTTTCTTGCATCCAAACTGCCATGTCTCGCGAACGGATTGATCAATCCGCAAAATTTCTGTTGCTTGTGAAAGTAGAAACTCGCCCGATTACAACGGTATGCGTACTTCTCCCCTAGGCCGTTCTAGTTATTCATTTCGAGCATCAGAACTGCGAAAATTTTGAGTTTCTCAAGCGTTTCTTATCTCCAAACTGCCATATCTCGCGAACGGATTGACCAATCCGCAAAATTTCTATTGCTTCTGAAAGTAGAAACTCGCCCGATTACAACGGTATCCGCACCTTTCCCCTAGGCCGTTCTAGTCATTCGTTTCGAGCATCAGAACTGCGAAAATTTTGAGTTTCTCAAGCGTTTCTTATCTCCAAACTGCCATATCTCGCGAACGGATTGATCAATCCGCAAAATTTCTGTTGCATCTGAAAGTAGACACTCGCCCGATTACAACGGAATGCGCACTTTTCCCCTAGGCGGTTCTAGTTATTCGTTTCAAGCATCAGAACTGCGCAAATTTTGAGTTTCTCAAGCGTTTCTTATCTTCAAACTGCCATATCTCGCGAACGGATTGACCGATCCGCAAAATTTCTGTTGCATCTGAAAGTAGACACTCGCCCGATTACAACGGAATGCGCACTTTTCCCCTAGGCGGTTCTAGTTATTCGTTTCAAGCATCAGAACTGCGCAAATTTTGAGTTTCTCAAGCGTTTCTCATCTTCAAACTGCCATATCTCGCGAACGGATTGACCGATCCGCAAAATTTCTGTTGCATCTGAAAGTAGACTCTCGCCCGATTACAACGGTATACGTACTTCTCACCTAGGCCGTTCTAGTTATTCGTTTCGAGCATCAGAACTGCGAAAACTTTGAGTTTCTCAAGCGTTTCTTACATCCAAACTGCCATGTCTCGCGAACGGATTGATCAATCCGCAAAATTTCTGTTGCTTGTGAAAATAGAAACTCGCCCGATTACAACGGTATGCGTGCATCTCCCCTAGGCCGTTCTAGTCCTTCGTTTCGAGCATCAGAACTGCGAAAATTTTGAGTTTCTCAAGCGTTTCTTATCTCCAAACTGCCATATCTCGCGAACGGATTGATCAATCCGCAAAATTTCTGTTTCATCTGAAAGTAGACACTCGCCCGATTACAACGGAATGCGCACTTTTCCCCTAGGCGGTTCTAGTTATTCGTTTCAAGCATCAGAACTGCGCAAATTTTGAGTTTCTCAAGCTTTCTTACCTTCAAACTGCCATATCTCGCGAACGGATTGACCGATCCGCAAAATTTCTGTTGCATCTGAAAGTAGAAACTCGCCCGATTACAACGGTATGCGCACTTTTCCCCTAGGCCGTTCTAGTTATTCGTTTCAAGCATCAGAACTGCGCAAATTTTGAGTTTCTCAAGCGTTTCTCATCTTCAAACTGCCATATCTCGCGAACGGATTGACCGATCCGCAAAATTTCTGTTGCATCTGAAAGTAGACTCTCGCCCGATTACAACGGTATACGTACTTCTCACCTAGGCCGTTCTAGTTATTCGTTTCGAGCATCAGAACTGCGAAAACTTTGAGTTTCTCAAGCGTTTCTTACATCCAAACTGCCATGTCTCGCGAACGGATTGATCAATCCGCAAAATTTCTGTTGCTTGTGAAAATAGAAACTCGCCCGATTACAACGGTATGCGTGCATCTCCCCTAGGCCGTTCTAGTCCTTCGTTTCGAGCATCAGAACTGCGAAAATTTTGAGTTTCTCAAGCGTTTCTTATCTCCAAACTGCCATATCTCGCGAACGGATTGATCAATCCGCAAAATTTCTGTTTCATCTGAAAGTAGACACTCGCCCGATTACAACGGAATGCGCACTTTTCCCCTAGGCGGTTCTAGTTATTCGTTTCAAGCATCAGAACTGCGCAAATTTTGAGTTTCTCAAGCTTTCTTACCTTCAAACTGCCATATCTCGCGAACGGATTGACCGATCCGCAAAATTTCTGTTGCATCTGAAAGTAGAAACTCGCCCGATTACAACGGTATGCGCACTTTTCCCCTAGGCCGTTCTAGTTATTCGTTTCAAGCATCAGAACTGCGCAAATTTTGAGTTTCTCAAGCGTTTCTTTCCTCCAAACTGCCATATCTCGCGAACGGATTGACCGATCCGCAAAATTTCTGTTGCATCTGAAAGTAGACACTCGCCCGATTACAACGGTATACGTACTTCTCCCCTAGGCCGTTCTAGTTATTCGTTTCGAGCAACAGAACTGCGAAAATTTTGAGTTTCTCAAGCGTTTCTTACATCCAAACTGCCACATCTCGCGAACGGATTGACCAATCCGCAAAATTTCTGTTGCATCTGAAAGTAGACACTCGCCCGATTACAACGGTATGCGCACTTTTCCCCTAGGCCGTTCTAGATATTCGTTTCGAGCATCAGAACTGCGAAAATTTTGAGTTTCTCAAGCGTTTCTTACCTCCAAACTGCCATATCTCGCGAACGGATTGACCAATCCGCAAAATTTCTGTTGCTTCTGAAAGTAGAAACTCGCCCGATTACAACGGTATGCGCACTTTTCCCCTAGGCCGTTCTAGTTATTCGTTTCGAGCATCAGAACTGCGAAAATTTTGAGTTTCTCAAGCGTTTCTTATCTCCAAACTGCCATATCTCGCGAACGGATTGATCAATCCGCAAAATTTCTGTTGCATCCGAAAGTAGAAACTCGCCCGATTACAACGGTATGTGTAGTTTTCCCCAAGGCCGTTCCAGTTATTCGTTTCGAGCATCAGAACTGCGAAAATTTCGAGTTTCTCTAGCGTTTCGTACATCCAAACTGCCATATCTCGCGAACGGATTGACCGATCCGCAAAATTTCTGTTGCATCTGAAAGTAGACTCTCGCCCGATTACAACGGTATACGTACTTCTCCCCTAGGCCCTTCTAGTTATTCGTTTCGAGCATCAGAACTGCGCAAATTTTGAGTTTCTCAAGCGTTTCTTTCCTCCAAACTGCCATATCTCGCGAACGGATTGACCGATCCGCAAAATTTCTGTTGCATCTGAAAGTAGAAACTCGCCCGATTACAACGGTATGTGTAGTTTTCCCCTAGGCCGTTCCAGCTATTCGTATCGAGCATCAGAACTGCGAAAATTTTGAGTTTCTCAAGCGTTTCTTACCTCCAAACTGCCATATCTCGCGAACGGATTGACCAAACCGCAAAATTTCTGTTGCATTTGAAAGTAGAGACTCGCCTGATTACAACGGTATGTGTAGTTTTCCCCTAGGCCGTTCCAGTTATTCGTTTCGAGCATCAGAACTGCGAAAATTTCGAATTTCTCAAGCGTTTCTTGCATCCAAACTGCCATGTCTCGCGAACGGATTGATCAATCCGCAAAATTTCTGTTGCTTGTGAAAGTAGAAACTCGCCCGATTACAACGGTATGCGTACTTCTCCCCTAGGCCGTTCTAGTCATTCGTTTCGAGCATCAGAACTGCGAAAATTTTGAGTTTCTCAAGCGTTTCTTATCTCCAAACTGCCATATCTCGCGAACGGATTGATCAATCCGCAAAATTTCTGTTGCATCTGAAAGTAGACACTCGCCCGATTACAACGGAATGCGCACTTTTCCCCTAGGCGGTTCCAGTTATTCGTTTCGAGCATCAGAACTGCGAAAATTTCGAATTTCTCAAGCGTTTCTTGCATCCAAACTGCCATATCTCGGGAATGGATCGACCAATCCGCAAAATTTCTATTGCATCTGAAAGTAGAAACTCGCCCGATTACAACGGTAGGTGTAGTTTTCCCCTAGGCCGTTCTAGTTATTCGATTCGAGCATCAGAACTGCGCAAATTTTGAGTTTCTGAAGCGTTTCTTACCTTCAAACTGCCATATCTCGCGATCGGATTGACCGATCCGCAAAATTTCTGTTGCATCTGAAAGTAGAATCTCGCCCGATTACAACGGTATGCGTACTTCTCCCCTAGGCCGTTCTAGTCATTCGTTTCGAGCATCAGAACTGCGAAAATTTTGAGTTTCTCAAGCGTTTCTTACCTCCAAACTGCCATATATCGCGAACGGATTAACCAATCCGCAAAATTTCTGTTGCATCTGAAAGTAGAAACTCGCCCGATTACAACGGTATACGTACTACTCCCCTAGGCCGTTCTAGTCATTCGTTTCGAGCATCAGAACTGCGAAAATTTTGAGTTTCTCAAGCGTTTCTAACCTCCAAACTGCCATATATCGCGAACGGATTAACCAATCCGCAAAATTTCTGTTGCATCTGAAAGTAGAAACTCGCCCGATTACAACGGTAGGTGTAGTTTTCCCCTAGGCCGTTCTAGTTATTCGTTTCGAGCATCAGAACTGCGAAAATTTTGAGTATCTCAAGCGTTTCTTACCTCCAAACTGCCATATCTCGCGAACGGATTGACCAATCCGCAAAATTTCTGTTGCATCTGAAAGTAGAAACTCGCCCGATTACAAAGGTACGTGTAGTTTTCCCCTAGGCCGTTCCAACTATTCGTTTCGAGCATCAGAACTGCGAAAGTTTTGAGTTTCTCAAGCGTTTCTTACCTCCAAACTGCCATATCTCGCGAACGGATTGACCAATCCGCAAAATTTCTGTTGCATCTCAAAGTAGAGACTCGCCCGATTACAAGGGTATGTGTAGTTTTCCCCTAGGCCGTTCCAGTTATTCGTTTCGAGCATCAGAACTGCGAAAATTTCGAGTTTCTCAAGCGTTTCCTGCATCCAAACTGCCATATCTCGCGAACGGATTGACCGATCCGCAAAATTTCTGTTGCATCTGAAAGTAGACACTCGCCCGATTACAACGGTAGGTGTAGTTTTTCCCTAGGCCGTTCCAGCTATTCGTTTCGAGCATCAGAACTGCGAAAATTTTGAGTTTCTCAAGCGTTTCTTACCTCCAAACTGCCATATCTCGCGAACGGATTGACCAATCCGCAAAATTTCTGTTGCTTCTGAAAGTAGAAACTCGCCCGATTACAACGGTATGCGCACTTTTCCCCTAGGCCGTTCTAGTTATTCGTTTCGAGCATCAGAACTGCGAAAATTTTGAGTTTCTCAAGCGTTTCTTACATCCAAACGGCCATATCTCGCGAAGGGATTGACCAATCCGCAAAATTTCTGTTGATTGTGAAAGTAGAATCTCGCCCGATTACAACGGTATGCGTACTTCTCCCTAGGCCGTTCTTGTCATTCGTTTCGAGCATCAGAACTGCGAAAATTTTGAGTTTCTCAAGCGTTTCTTATCTCCAAACCTGCCATATCTCGCGAACGGATTGATCAATCCGCAAAATTTCTGTTGCATCTGAAAGTAGACAGTCGCCCGATTACAACGGAATGCGCACTCTTCCCCTAGGCGTTTCTAGTTATTCGTTTCAAGCATCAGAACTGCGCAAATTTTGAGTTTCTCAAGCGTTTCTTACATTCAAACTGCCATATCTCGCGAACGGATTGACCGATCCGCAACATTTCTGTTGCATCTGAAAGTAGAAACTCGCCCGATTACAACGGTATCGCACTTTTCCCCTAGGCCGTTCTAGTTATTCGTTTCAAGCATCAGAACTGCGCAAATTTGAGTTTCTCAAGCGTTTCTTACCTCCAAACTGCCATATCTCCCGAACGGATTGACCGATCCGCAAAATTTCTGTTGCATCTGAAAGTAGAAACTCGCCCGATTACAACGGTATGCGTACTTCTCCCCTAGGCCGTTCTAGTTATTCATTTCGAGCATCAGAACTGCGAAAATTTTGAGTATCTCAAGCGTTTCTTACCTCCAAACTGCCATATCTCGCGAACGGATTGACCAATCCGCAAAATTTCTGTTGCATTTGAAAGTAGAAACTCGCCCGATTACAACGGTATGCGCACTTTTCCCTGGGCCGTTCTAGTTATTCGTTTCGAGCATCAGAACTGCGAAAATTTTGAGTCTCTAAAGAGTTTCTTATCTCCAAACTGCCATGTCTCGCGAACGGATTGATCAATCCGCAAAATTTCTGTTGCTTGTGAAAATAGAAACTCGCCCGATTACAACGGTATGCGTGCTTCTCCCCTAGGCCGTTCTAGTCATTCGTTTCGAGCATCAGAACTGCGAAAATTTTGAGTTTCTCAAGCGTTTCTTATCTCCAAACTGCCATATCTCGCGAACGGATTGATCAATCCGCAAAATTTCTGTTTCATCTGAAAGTAGACACTCGCCCGATTACAACGGAATGCGCACTCTTCCCCTAGGCGGTTCTAGTTATTCGTTTCAAGCATCAGAACTGCGCAAATTTTGAGTTTCTCAAGCGTTTCTTTCCTCCAAACTGCCATATCTCGCGAACGGATTGACCGATCCGCAAAATTTCTGTTGCATCTGAAAGTAGACACTCGCCCGATTACAACGGTATACGTACTTCTCCCCTAGGCCGTTCTAGTTATTCGTTTCGAGCATCAGAACTGCGAAAATTTTGAGTTTCTCAAGCGTTTCTTACATCCAAACTGCCACATCTCGCGAACGGATTGACCAATCCGCAAAATTTCTGTTGCATCTGAAAGTAGACACTCGCCCGATTACAACGGTATGCGCACTCTTCCCCTAGGCCGTTCTAGATATTCGTTTCGAGCATCAGAACTGCGAAAATTTTGAGTTTCTCAAGCGTTTCTTACCTCCAAACTGCCAGATCTCGCGAACGGATTGACCAATCCGCAAAATTTCTGTTGCTTCTGAAAGTAGAAACTCGCCCGATTACAACGGTATGCGCACTTTTCCCCTAGGCCGTTCTAGTTATTCGTTTCGAGCATCAGAACTGCGAAAATTTTGAGTCTCTAAAGAGTTTCTTATCTCCAAACTGCCATGTCTCGCGAACGGATTGATCAATCCGCAAAATTTCTGTTGCTTGTGAAAGTAGAAACTCGCCCGATTACAACGGTATGCGTACTTCTCCCCTAGGCCGTTCTAGTTATTCATTTCGAGCATCAGAACTGCGAAAATTTTGAGTTTCTCAAGCGTTTCTTACCTCCAAACTGCCATATCTCGCGAACGGATTGACCAATCCGCAAAATTTCTGTTGCTTCTGAAAGTAGAAACTCGCCCGATTACAACGGTATCCGCACCTTTCCCCTAGGCCGTTCTAGTCATTCGTTTCGAGCATCAGAACTGCGAAAATTTTGAGTTTCTCAAGCGTTTCTTATCTCCAAACTGCCATATCTCGCGAACGGATTGATCAATCCGCAAAATTTCTGTTGCATCTGAAAGTAGACACTCGCCCGATTACAACGGAATGCGCACTTTTCCCCTAGGCGGTTCTAGTTATTCGTTTCAAGCATCAGAACTGCGCAAATTTTGAGTTTCTCAAGCGTTTCTTATCTTCAAACTGCCATATCTCGCGAACGGATTGACCGATCCGCAAAATTTCTGTTGCATCTGAAAGTAGACACTCGCCCGATTACAACGGAATGCGCACTTTTCCCCTAGGCGGTTCTAGTTATTCGTTTCAAGCATCAGAACTGCGCAAATTTTGAGTTTCTCAAGCGTTTCTTATCTTCAAACTGCCATATCTCGCGAACGGATTGACCGATCCGCAAAATTTCTGTTGCATCTGAAAGTAGACTCTCGCCCGATTACAACGGTATACGTACTTCTCACCTAGGCCGTTCTAGTTATTCGTTTCGAGCATCAGAACTGCGAAAACTTTGAGTTTCTCAAGCGTTTCTTACATCCAAACTGCCATGTCTCGCGAACGGATTGATCAATCCGCAAAATTTCTGTTGCTTGTGAAAATAGAAACTCGCCCGATTACAACGGTATGCGTGCTTCTCCCCTAGGCCGTTCTAGTCATTCGTTTCGAGCATCAGAACTGCGAAAATTTTGAGTTTCTCAAGCGTTTCTTATCTCCAAACTGCCATATCTCGCGAACGGATTGATCAATCCGCAAAATTTCTGTTTCATCTGAAAGTAGACACTCGCCCGATTACAACGGAATGCGCACTTTTCCCCTAGGCGGTTCTAGTTATTCGTTTCAAGCATCAGAACTGCGCAAATTTTGAGTTTCTCAAGCTTTCTTACGTTCAAACTGCCATATCTCGCGAACGGATTGACCGATCCGCAAAATTTCTGTTGCATCTGAAAGTAGAAACTCGCCCGATTACAACGGTATGCGCACTTTTCCCCTAGGCCGTTCTAGTTATTCGTTTCAAGCATCAGAACTGCGCAAATTTTGAGTTTCTCAAGCGTTTCTTTCCTCCAAACTGCCATATCTCGCGAACGGATTGACCGATCCGCAAAATTTCTGTTGCATCTGAAAGTAGACACTCGCCCGATTACAACGGTATACGTACTTCTCCCCTAGGCCGTTCTAGTTATTCGTTTCGAGCATCAGAACTGCGAAAATTTTGAGTTTCTCAAGCGTTTCTTACATCCAAACTGCCACATCTCGCGAACGGATTGACCAATCCGCAAAATTTCTGTTGCATCTGAAAGTAGACACTCGCCCGATTACAACGGTATGCGCACTTTTCCCCTAGGCCGTTCTAGATATTCGTTTCGAGCATCAGAACTGCGAAAATTTTGAGTTTCTCAAGCGTTTCTTACCTCCAAACTGCCATATCTCGCGAACGGATTGACCAATCCGCAAAATTTCTGTTGCTTCTGAAAGTAGAAACTCGCCCGATTACAACGGTATGCGCACTTTTCCCCTAGGCCGTTCTAGTTATTCGTTTCGAGCATCAGAACTGCGAAAATTTTGAGTTTCTCAAGCGTTTCTTATCTCCAAACTGCCATATCTCGCGAACGGATTGATCAATCCGCAAAATTTCTGTTGCATCTGAAAGTAGAAACTCGCCCGATTACAACGGTATGTGTAGTTTTCCCCAAGGCCGTTCCAGTTATTCGTTTCGAGCATCAGAACTGCGAAAATTTCGAGTTTCTCTAGCGTTTCGTACATCCAAACTGCCATATCTCGCGAACGGATTGACCGATCCGCAAAATTTCTGTTGCATCTGAAAGTAGACTCTCGCCCGATTACAACGGTATACGTACTTCTCCCCTAGGCCGTTCTAGTCATTCGTTTCGAGCATCAGAACTGCGAAAATTTTGAGTTTCTCGAGCGTTTCTTATCTCCAAACTGCCATATCTCGCGAACGGATTGATCAATCCTCAAAATTTCTGTTGCATCTGAAAGCAGAAACTCGCCCGATTACAACGGTATGCGCACTTTTCCCCTAGGCCGTTCTAGTTATTCGTTTCGAGCATCAGAACTGCGAAAATTTTGAGTTTCTCAAGCGTTTCTTACCTCCAAACTGCCATATCTCGCGAACGGATTGACCAATCCGCAAAATTTCTGTTGCTTCTGAAAGTAGAAACTCGCCCGATTACAACGGTATGCGCACTTTTCCCCTAGGCCGTTCTAGTTATTCGTTTCGAGCATCAGAACTGCGAAAATTTTGAGTTTCTCAAGCGTTTCTTACATCCAAACGGCCATATCTCGCGAAGGGATTGACCAATCCGCAAAATTTCTGTTGATTGTGAAAGTAGAATCTCGCCCGATTACAACGGTATGCGTACTTCTCCCCTAGGCCGTTCTTGTCATTCGTTTCGAGCATCAGAACTGCGAAAATTTTGAGTTTCTCAAGCGTTTCTTATCTCCAAACTGCCATATCTCGCGAACGGATTGATCAATCCGCAAAATTTCTGTTGCATCTGAAAGTAGACAGTCGCCCGATTACAACGGAATGCGCACTCTTCCCCTAGGCGTTTCTAGTTATTCGTTTCAAGCATCAGAACTGCGCAAATTTTGAGTTTCTCAAGCGTTTCTTACATTCAAACTGCCATATCTCGCGAACGGATTGACCGATCCGCAACATTTCTGTTGCATCTGAAAGTAGAAACTCGCCCGATTACAACGGTATTCGCACTTTTCCCCTAGGCCGTTCTAGTTATTCGTTTCAAGCATCAGAACTGCGCAAATTTTGAGTTTCTCAAGCGTTTCTTACCTCCAAACTGCCATATCTCCCGAACGGATTGACCGATCCGCAAAATTTCTGTTGCATCTGAAAGTAGAAACTCGCCCGATTACAACGGTATGCGTACTTCTCCCCTAGGCCGTTCTAGTTATTCATTTCGAGCATCAGAACTGCGAAAATTTTGAGTATCTCAAGCGTTTCTTACCTCCAAACTGCCATATCTCGCGAACGGATTGACCAATCCGCAAAATTTCTGTTGCATTTGAAAGTAGAAACTCGCCCGATTACAACGGTATGCGCACTTTTCCCCTGGGCCGTTCTAGTTATTCGTTTCGAGCATCAGAACTGCGAAAATTTTGAGTCTCTAAAGAGTTTCTTATCTCCAAACTGCCATGTCTCGCGAACGGATTGATCAATCCGCAAAATTTCTGTTGCTTGTGAAAATAGAAACTCGCCCGATTACAACGGTATGCGTGCTTCTCCCCTAGGCCGTTCTAGTCATTCGTTTCGAGCATCAGAACTGCGAAAATTTTGAGTTTCTCAAGCGTTTCTTATCTCCAAACTGCCATATCTCGCGAACGGATTGATCAATCCGCAAAATTTCTGTTTCATCTGAAAGTAGACACTCGCCCGATTACAACGGTATACGTACTTCTCCCCTAGGCCGTTCTAGTTATTCGTTTCGAGCATCAGAACTGCGAAAATTTTGAGTTTCTCAAGCGTTTCTTACATCCAAACTGCCACATCTCGCGAACGGATTGACCAATCCGCAAAATTTCTGTTGCATCTGAAAGTAGACACTCGCCCGATTACAACGGTATGCGCACTTTTCCCCTAGGCCGTTCTAGATATTCGTTTCGAGCATCAGAACTGCGAAAATTTTGAGTTTCTCAAGCGTTTCTTACCTCCAAACTGCCAGATCTCGCGAACGGATTGACCAATCCGCAAAATTTCTGTTGCTTCTGAAAGTAGAAACTCGCCCGATTACAACGGTATGCGCACTTTTCCCCTAGGCCGTTCTAGTTATTCGTTTCGAGCATCAGAACTGCGAAAATTTTGAGTCTCTAAAGAGTTTCTTATCTCCAAACTGCCATGTCTCGCGAACGGATTGATCAATCCGCAAAATTTCTGTTGCTTGTGAAAGTAGAAACTCGCCCGATTACAACGGTATGCGTACTTCTCCCCTAGGCCGTTCTAGTTATTCATTTCGAGCATCAGAACTGCGAAAATTTTGAGTTTCTCAAGCGTTTCTTACCTCCAAACTGCCATATCTCGCGAACGGATTGACCAATCCGCAAAATTTCTGTTGCTTCTGAAAGTAGAAACTCGCCCGATTACAACGGTATCCGCACCTTTCCCCTAGGCCGTTCTAGTCATTCGTTTCGAGCATCAGAACTGCGAAAATTTTGAGTTTCTCAAGCGTTTCTTATCTCCAAACTGCCATATCTCGCGAACGGATTGATCAATCCGCAAAATTTCTGTTGCATCTGAAAGTAGACACTCGCCCGATTACAACGGAATGCGCACTTTTCCCCTAGGCGGTTCTAGTTATTCGTTTCAAGCATCAGAACTGCGCAAATTTTGAGTTTCTCAAGCGTTTCTTATCTTCAAACTGCCATATCTCGCGAACGGATTGACCGATCCGCAAAATTTCTGTTGCATCTGAAAGTAGACACTCGCCCGATTACAACGGAATGCGCACTTTTCCCCTAGGCGGTTCTAGTTATTCGTTTCAAGCATCAGAACTGCGCAAATTTTGAGTTTCTCAAGCGTTTCTTATCTTCAAACTGCCATATCTCGCGAACGGATTGACCGATCCGCAAAATTTCTGTTGCATCTGAAAGTAGACTCTCGCCCGATTACAACGGTATACGTACTTCTCACCTAGGCCGTTCTAGTTATTCGTTTCGAGCATCAGAACTGCGAAAACTTTGAGTTTCTCAAGCGTTTCTTACATCCAAACTGCCATGTCTCGCGAACGGATTGATCAATCCGCAAAATTTCTGTTGCTTGTGAAAATAGAAACTCGCCCGATTACAACGGTATGCGTGCTTCTCCCCTAGGCCGTTCTAGTCATTCGTTTCGAGCATCAGAACTGCGAAAATTTTGAGTTTCTCAAGCGTTTCTTATCTCCAAACTGCCATATCTCGCGAACGGATTGATCAATCCGCAAAATTTCTGTTTCATCTGAAAGTAGACACTCGCCCGATTACAACGGAATGCGCACTTTTCCCCTAGGCGGTTCTAGTTATTCGTTTCAAGCATCAGAACTGCGAAAATTTTGAGTTTCTCAAGCGTTTCTTACATCCAAACTGCCACATCTCGCGAACGGATTGACCAATCCGCAAAATTTCTGTTGCATCTGAAAGTAGACACTCGCCCGATTACAACGGTATGCGCACTTTTCCCCTAGGCCGTTCTAGATATTCGTTTCGAGCATCAGAACTGCGAAAATTTTGAGTTTCTCAAGCGTTTCTTACCTCCAAACTGCCATATCTCGCGAACGGATTGACCAATCCGCAAAATTTCTGTTGCTTCTGAAAGTAGAAACTCGCCCGATTACAACGGTATGCGCACTTTTCCCCTAGGCCGTTCTAGTTATTCGTTTCGAGCATCAGAACTGCGAAAATTTTGAGTTTCTCAAGCGTTTCTTATCTCCAAACTGCCATATCTCGCGAACGGATTGATCAATCCGCAAAATTTCTGTTGCATCTGAAAGTAGAAACTCGCCCGATTACAACGGTATGTGTAGTTTTCCCCAAGGCCGTTCCAGTTATTCGTTTCGAGCATCAGAACTGCGAAAATTTCGAGTTTCTCTAGCGTTTCGTACATCCAAACTGCCATATCTCGCGAACGGATTGACCGATCCGCAAAATTTCTGTTGCATCTGAAAGTAGACTCTCGCCCGATTACAACGGTATACGTACTTCTCCCCTAGGCCGTTCTAGTCATTCGTTTCGAGCATCAGAACTGCGAAAATTTTGAGTTTCTCAAGCGTTTCTTATCTCCAAACTGCCATATCTCGCGAACGGATTGATCAATCCTCAAAATTTCTGTTGCATCTGAAAGCAGAAACTCGCCCGATTACAACGGTATGCGCACTTTTCCCCTAGGCCGTTCTAGTTATTCGTTTCGAGCATCAGAACTGCGAAAATTTTGAGTTTCTCAAGCGTTTCTTACCTCCAAACTGCCATATCTCGCGAACGGATTGACCAATCCGCAAAATTTCTGTTGCTTCTGAAAGTAGAAACTCGCCCGATTACAACGGTATGCGCACTTTTCCCCTAGGCCGTTCTAGTTATTCGTTTCGAGCATCAGAACTGCGAAAATTTTGAGTTTCTCAAGCGTTTCTTACATCCAAACGGCCATATCTCGCGAAGGGATTGACCAATCCGCAAAATTTCTGTTGATTGTGAAAGTAGAATCTCGCCCGATTACAACGGTATGCGTACTTCTCCCCTAGGCCGTTCTTGTCATTCGTTTCGAGCATCAGAACTGCGAAAATTTTGAGTTTCTCAAGCGTTTCTTATCTCCAAACTGCCATATCTCGCGAACGGATTGATCAATCCGCAAAATTTCTGTTGCATCTGAAAGTAGACAGTCGCCCGATTACAACGGAATGCGCACTCTTCCCCTAGGCGTTTCTAGTTATTCGTTTCAAGCATCAGAACTGCGCAAATTTTGAGTTTCTCAAGCGTTTCTTACATTCAAACTGCCATATCTCGCGAACGGATTGACCGATCCGCAACATTTCTGTTGCATCTGAAAGTAGAAACTCGCCCGATTACAACGGTATTCGCACTTTTCCCCTAGGCCGTTCTAGTTATTCGTTTCAAGCATCAGAACTGCGCAAATTTTGAGTTTCTCAAGCGTTTCTTACCTCCAAACTGCCATATCTCCCGAACGGATTGACCGATCCGCAAAATTTCTGTTGCATCTGAAAGTAGAAACTCGCCCGATTACAACGGTATGCGTACTTCTCCCCTAGGCCGTTCTAGTTATTCATTTCGAGCATCAGAACTGCGAAAATTTTGAGTATCTCAAGCGTTTCTTACCTCCAAACTGCCATATCTCGCGAACGGATTGACCAATCCGCAAAATTTCTGTTGCATTTGAAAGTAGAAACTCGCCCGATTACAACGGTATGCGCACTTTTCCCCTGGGCCGTTCTAGTTATTCGTTTCGAGCATCAGAACTGCGAAAATTTTGAGTCTCTAAAGAGTTTCTTATCTCCAAACTGCCATGTCTCGCGAACGGATTGATCAATCCGCAAAATTTCTGTTGCTTGTGAAAATAGAAACTCGCCCGATTACAACGGTATGCGTGCTTCTCCCCTAGGCCGTTCTAGTCATTCGTTTCGAGCATCAGAACTGCGAAAATTTTGAGTTTCTCAAGCGTTTCTTATCTCCAAACTGCCATATCTCGCGAACGGATTGATCAATCCGCAAAATTTCTGTTTCATCTGAAAGTAGACACTCGCCCGATTACAACGGTATACGTACTTCTCCCCTAGGCCGTTCTAGTTATTCGTTTCGAGCATCAGAACTGCGAAAATTTTGAGTTTCTCAAGCGTTTCTTACATCCAAACTGCCACATCTCGCGAACGGATTGACCAATCCGCAAAATTTCTGTTGCATCTGAAAGTAGACACTCGCCCGATTACAACGGTATGCGCACTTTTCCCCTAGGCCGTTCTAGATATTCGTTTCGAGCATCAGAACTGCGAAAATTTTGAGTTTCTCAAGCGTTTCTTACCTCCAAACTGCCAGATCTCGCGAACGGATTGACCAATCCGCAAAATTTCTGTTGCTTCTGAAAGTAGAAACTCGCCCGATTACAACGGTATGCGCACTTTTCCCCTAGGCCGTTCTAGTTATTCGTTTCGAGCATCAGAACTGCGAAAATTTTGAGTCTCTAAAGAGTTTCTTATCTCCAAACTGCCATGTCTCGCGAACGGATTGATCAATCCGCAAAATTTCTGTTGCTTGTGAAAGTAGAAACTCGCCCGATTACAACGGTATGCGTACTTCTCCCCTAGGCCGTTCTAGTTATTCATTTCGAGCATCAGAACTGCGAAAATTTTGAGTTTCTCAAGCGTTTCTTACCTCCAAACTGCCATATCTCGCGAACGGATTGACCAATCCGCAAAATTTCTGTTGCTTCTGAAAGTAGAAACTCGCCCGATTACAACGGTATCCGCACCTTTCCCCTAGGCCGTTCTAGTCATTCGTTTCGAGCATCAGAACTGCGAAAATTTTGAGTTTCTCAAGCGTTTCTTATCTCCAAACTGCCATATCTCGCGAACGGATTGATCAATCCGCAAAATTTCTGTTGCATCTGAAAGTAGACACTCGCCCGATTACAACGGAATGCGCACTTTTCCCCTAGGCGGTTCTAGTTATTCGTTTCAAGCATCAGAACTGCGCAAATTTTGAGTTTCTCAAGCGTTTCTTATCTTCAAACTGCCATATCTCGCGAACGGATTGACCGATCCGCAAAATTTCTGTTGCATCTGAAAGTAGACACTCGCCCGATTACAACGGAATGCGCACTTTTCCCCTAGGCGGTTCTAGTTATTCGTTTCAAGCATCAGAACTGCGCAAATTTTGAGTTTCTCAAGCGTTTCTTATCTTCAAACTGCCATATCTCGCGAACGGATTGACCGATCCGCAAAATTTCTGTTGCATCTGAAAGTAGACTCTCGCCCGATTACAACGGTATACGTACTTCTCACCTAGGCCGTTCTAGTTATTCGTTTCGAGCATCAGAACTGCGAAAACTTTGAGTTTCTCAAGCGTTTCTTACATCCAAACTGCCATGTCTCGCGAACGGATTGATCAATCCGCAAAATTTCTGTTGCTTGTGAAAATAGAAACTCGCCCGATTACAACGGTATGCGTGCTTCTCCCCTAGGCCGTTCTAGTCATTCGTTTCGAGCATCAGAACTGCGAAAATTTTGAGTTTCTCAAGCGTTTCTTATCTCCAAACTGCCATATCTCGCGAACGGATTGATCAATCCGCAAAATTTCTGTTTCATCTGAAAGTAGACACTCGCCCGATTACAACGGAATGCGCACTTTTCCCCTAGGCGGTTCTAGTTATTCGTTTCAAGCATCAGAACTGCGCAAATTTTGAGTTTCTCAAGCTTTCTTACGTTCAAACTGCCATATCTCGCGAACGGATTGACCGATCCGCAAAATTTCTGTTGCATCTGAAAGTAGAAACTCGCCCGATTACAACGGTATGCGCACTTTTCCCCTAGGCCGTTCTAGTTATTCGTTTCAAGCATCAGAACTGCGCAAATTTTGAGTTTCTCAAGCGTTTCTTTCCTCCAAACTGTCATATCTCGCGAACGGATTGACCGATCCGCAAAATTTCTGTTGCATCTGAAAGTAGACACTCGCCCGATTACAACGGTATACGTACTTCTCCCCTAGGCCGTTCTAGTTATTCGTTTCGAGCATCAGAACTGCGAAAATTTTGAGTTTCTCAAGCGTTTCTTACATCCAAACTGCCACATCTCGCGAACGGATTGACCAATCCGCAAAATTTCTGTTGCATCTGAAAGTAGACACTCGCCCGATTACAACGGTATGCGCACTTTTCCCCTAGGCCGTTCTAGATATTCGTTTCGAGCATCAGAACTGCGAAAATTTTGAGTTTCTCAAGCGTTTCTTACCTCCAAACTGCCATATCTCGCGAACGGATTGACCAATCCGCAAAATTTCTGTTGCTTCTGAAAGTAGAAACTCGCCCGATTACAACGGTATGCGCACTTTTCCCCTAGGCCGTTCTAGTTATTCGTTTCGAGCATCAGAACTGCGAAAATTTTGAGTTTCTCAAGCGTTTCTTATCTCCAAACTGCCATATCTCGCGAACGGATTGATCAATCCGCAAAATTTCTGTTGCATCTGAAAGTAGAAACTCGCCCGATTACAACGGTATGTGTAGTTTTCCCCAAGGCCGTTCCAGTTATTCGTTTCGAGCATCAGAACTGCGAAAATTTCGAGTTTCTCTAGCGTTTCGTACATCCAAACTGCCATATCTCGCGAACGGATTGACCGATCCGCAAAATTTCTGTTGCATCTGAAAGTAGACTCTCGCCCGATTACAACGGTATACGTACTTCTCCCCTAGGCCGTTCTAGTCATTCGTTTCGTGCATCAGAACTGCGAAAATTTTGAGTTTCTCAAGCGTTTCTTATCTCCAAACTGCCATATCTCGCGAACGGATTGATCAATCCTCAAAATTTCTGTTGCATCTGAAAGCAGAAACTCGCCCGATTACAACGGTATGCGCACTTTTCCCCTAGGCCGTTCTAGTTATTCGTTTCGAGCATCAGAACTGCGAAAATTTTGAGTTTCTCAAGCGTTTCTTACTTCCAAACTGCCGCATCTCGCGAACGGATCGACCAATCCGCAAAATTTCTGTTGCATCTGAAAGTAGAAACTCGCCCGATTACAACGGTATGTGTGGTTTTCCCCTAGGCCGTTCCACCTATTCGTTTCGAGCATCAGAACTGCGAAAATTTTGAGTTTCTCAAGCGTTTCTTACCTCCAAACTGCCATATCTTGCGAACGGATTGACCAATCCGCAAAATTTCTGTTGCATCTGAAAGTAGAGACTCGCCCGATTACAAGGGTATGTGTAGTTTTCCCCTAGGCCGTTCCAGCTATTCGTATCGAGCATCAGAACTGCGAAAATTTTGAGTTTCTCAAGCGTTTCTTACCTCCAAACTGCCATATCTCGCGAACGGATTGACCAATCCGCAAAATTTCTGTTGCATCTGAAAGTAGAGACTCGCCCGATTACAACGGTATGTGTAGTTTTCCCCTAGGCCGTTCCAGTTATTCGTTTCGAGCATCAGAACTGCGAAAATTTCGAATTTCTCAAGCGTTTCTTGCATCCAAACTGCCATGTCTCGCGAACGGATTGATCAATCCGCAAAATTTCTGTTGCTTGTGAAAGTAGAAACTCGCCCGATTACAACGGTATGCGTACTTCTCCCCTAGGCCGTTCTAGTCATTCGTTTCGAGCATCAGAACTGCGAAAATTTTGAGTTTCTCAAGCGTTTCTTATCTCCAAACTGCCATATCTCGCGAACGGATTGATCAATCCGCAAAATTTCTGTTGCATCTGAAAGTAGACACTCGCCCGATTACAACGGAATGCGCACTTTTCCCCTAGGCGGTTCCAGTTATTCGTTTCGAGCATCAGAACTGCGAAAATTTCGAATTTCTCAAGCGTTTCTTGCATCCAAACTGCCATATCTCGCGAATGGATCGACCGATCCGCAAAATTTCTGTTGCATCTGAAAGTAGAATCTCGCCCGATTACAACGGTATGCGTACTTCTTCCCTAGGCCGTTCTAGTCATTCGTTTCGAGCATCAGAACTGCGAAAATTTTGAGTTTCTCAAGCGTTTCTTACCTCCAAACTGCCATATATCGCGAACGGATTAACCAATCCGCAAAATTTCTGTTGCATCTGAAAGTAGAAACTCGCCCGATTACAACGGTATACGTACTTCTCCCCTAGGCCGTTCTAGTCATTCGTTTCGAGCATCAGAACTGCGAAAATTTTGAGTTTCTCAAGCGTTTCTAACCTCCAAACTGCCATATATCGCGAACGGATTAACCAATCCGCAAAATTTCTGTTGCATCTGAAAGTAGAAAATCGCCCGATTACAACGGTAGGTGTAGTTTTACCCTAGGCCGTTCTAGTTATTCGTTTCGAGCATCAGAACTGCGAAAATTTTGAGTTTCTCAAGCGTTTCATACCTCCAAACAGCCGCATCTCGCGAACGGATCGACCAATCCGCAAAATTTCTGTTGCATCTGAAAGTAGAAACTCGCCCGATTACAAAGGTACGTGTAGTTTTCCCCTAGGCCGTTCCAACTATTCGTTTCGTGCATCAGAACTGCGAAAGTTTTGAGTTTCTCAAGCGTTTCTTACTTCCAAACTGCCATATCTCGCGAACGGATTGACCAATCCGCAAAATTTCTGTTGCATCTCAAAGTAGAGACTCGCCCGATTACAACGGTATGTGTAGTTTTCCCCTGGGCCGTTCTAGTTATTCGTTTCGAGCATCAGAACTGCGAAAATTTTGAGTCTCTAAAGCGTTTCTTATCTCCAAACTGCCATGTCTCGCGAACGGATTGATCAATCCGCAAAATTTCTGTTGCTTGTGAAAGTAGAAACTCGCCCGATTACAACGGTGTGCGTACTTCTCCCCTAGGCCGTTCTAGTCATTCGTTTCGAGCATCAGAAATGCGAAAATTTTGAGTTTCTCAAGCGTTTCTTATCTCCAAACTGCCATATCTCGCGAACGGATTGACCAATCCGCAAAATTTCTGTTGCATCTGAAAGTAGAGACTCGCCCGATTACAAGGGTATGTGTAGTTTTCCCCTAGGCCGTTCCAGTTATTCGTTTCGAGCATCAGAACTGCGAAAATTTCGAGTTTCTCAAGCGTTTCCTGCATCCAAACTGCCATATCTCGCGAACGGATTGACCGATCCGCAAAATTTCTGTTGCATCTGAAAGTAGACACTCGCCCGATTACAACGGTAGGTGTAGTTTTTCCCTAGGCCGTTCCAGCTATTCGTTTCGAGCATCAGAACTGCGAAAATTTTGAGTTTCTCAAGCGTTTCTTACCTCCAAACTGCCATATCTCGCGAACGGATTGACCAATCCGCAAAATTTCTGTTGCTTCTGAAAGTAGAAACTCGCCCGATTACAACGGTATGCGCACTTTTCCCCTAGGCCGTTCTAGTTATTCGTTTCGAGCATCAGAACTGCGAAAATTTTGAGTTTCTCAAGCGTTTCTTACATCCAAACGGCCATATCCCGCGAAGGGATTGACCAATCCGCAAAATTTCTGTTGATTGTGAAAGTAGAATCTCGCCCGATTACAACGGAATGCGCACTCTTCCCCTAGGCGTTTCTAGTTATTCGTTTCAAGCATCAGAACTGCGCAAATTTTGAGTTTCTCAAGCGTTTCTTACATTCAAACTGCCATATCTCGCGAACGGATTGACCGATCCGCAAAATTTCTGTTGCATCTGAAAGTAGAAACTCGCCCGATTACAACGGTATGCGCACTTTTCCCCTAGGCCGTTCTAGTTATTCGTTTCAAGCATCAGAACTGCGCAAATTTTGAGTTTCTCAAGCGTTTCTTACATCCAAACTGCCATATCTCGCGAACGGATTGATCAATCCGCAAAATTTCTGTTGCATCTGAAAGTAGAAACTCGCCCGATTACAACGGTATGCGTACTTCTCCCCTAGGCCGTTCTAGTTATTCATTTCGAGCATCAGAACTGCGAAAATTTTGAGTTTCTCAAGCGTTTCTTACATCCAAACTGCCATATCTCGCGAACGGATTGATCAATCCGCAAAATTTCTGTTGCATCTGAAAGTAGACACTCGCCCGATTACAACGGAATGCGCACTTTTCCCCTAGGCGGTTCTAGTTATTCGTTTCAAGCATCAGAACTGCGCAAATTTTGAGTCTCTCAAGCGTTTCTTACCTTCAAACTGCCATTTCTCGCGAACGTATTGACCGATCCGCAAAATTTCTGTTGCATCTGAAAGTAGAAACTCGCCCGATTACAAAGGTATGCGCACTTTTCCCCTAGGCCGTTCTAGTTATTCGTTTCAAGCATCAGAACTGCGCAAATTTTGAGTTTCTCAAGCGTTTCTTACTTCCAAACTGCCGCATCTCGCGAACGGATCGACCAATCCGCAAAAGTTCTGTTGCATCTGAAAGTAGAAACTCGCCCGATTACAACGGTATGTGTGGTATTCCCCTAGGCCGTTCCACCTATTCGTTTCGAGCATCAGAACTGCGAAAATTTTGAGTTTCTCAAGCGTTTCTTACCTCCAAACTGCCATATCTCGCGAACGGATTGACAAATCCGCAAAATTTCTGTTGCATCTGAAAGTAGAGACTCGCCCGATTACAACGGTATGTGTAGCTTACCCCTAGCCGTTCCAGTTATTCGTTTCGAGCATCAGAACTGCGAAAATTTCGAGTTTCTCAAGCGTTTCTTGCATTCAAACTGCCATATCTCGCGAACGGATCGATCAATCCGCAAAATTTCTGTTGCATCTGAAAGTAGAAACTCGCCCGATTACAACGGTATGCGCACTTTTCCCCTAGGCGGTTCTAGTTACTCGTTTCTAGCATCAGAACTGCGAAAATTTTGAGTTTCTCAAGCGTTTCTTACCTCCAAACTGCCATATCTCGCGAACGGATTGACCAATCCGCAAAATTTCTGTTGCATCTGAAAGTAGAGACTCGCCCGATTACAACGGTATGTGTAGTTTTTCCCTAGGCCGTTCCAGTTATTCGTTTCGAGCATCAGAACTGCGAAAATTTCGAGTTTCTCAAGCGTTTCTTACATCCAAACTGCCATATCTCGCGAACGGATTGACCGATCCGCAAAATTTCTGTTGCATCTGAAAGTAGACACTCGCCCGATTACAACGGTACGTGTAGTTTTTCCCTAGGCCGTTCCAGCTATTCGTTTCGAGCATCAGAACTGCGATAATTTTGAGTTTCTCAAGCGTTTCTTACCTCCAAACTGCCATATCTCGCGAACGGATTGGCCAATCCGCAAAATTTATGTTGCATCTGAAAGTAGAGACTCGCCCGATTACAACGGTATGTGTAGTTTTCCCCTAGGCCGTTCCAGTTATTCGTTTCGAGCATCAGAACTGCGAAAATTTCGAGTTTCTCAAGCGTTTCTTGCATCCAAACTGCCATATCTCGCGAACGGATTGACCGATCCGCAAAATTTCTGTTGCATCTGAAAGTAGAAACTCGCCCGATTACAACAGTATGCGCACTTTTCCCCTAGGCCGTTCCAGTTATTCGTTTCGAGCATCAGAACTTCGAAAATTTTGAGTTTCTAAAGCGTTTCTTACCTCCAAAATGCCATATCTCGCGAACGGATTGACCGATCCGCAAAATTTCTGTTGCATCTGAAAGTAGAAACTCGCCCGATTACAACGGTATGCGCACTTTTCCCCTAGGCGGTTCTAGTTATTCGTTTCGAGCATCAGAACTGCGAAAACTTTGAGTTTCTCAAGCGTTTCTTATCTCCAAACTGCCATATCTCGCGAACGGGTTGACCAATCCGCAAAATTTCTGTTGCTTCTGAAAGTAGAAACTCGCCCGATTACAACGGTATGCGCACGTTTCCCCTAGGCCGTTCTAGTTATTCGTTTCGAGCATCAGAACTGCGAAAATTTTGAGTTTCTCAAGCGTTTCTTACATCCAAACGGCCATATCTCGCGAAGGGTTTGACCAATCCGCAAAATTTCTGTTGCATTTGAGTGTAGAAACTCGCCCGATGACAACGGTATGCGCACTTTTCCCCTGGGCCGTTCTAGTTATTCGTTTCGAGCATCAGAACTGCGAAAATTTTGAGTCTCTAAAGCGTTTCTTATCTCCAAACTGCCATGTCTCGCGAACGGATTGATCAATCCGCAAAATTTCTGTTGCTTGTGAAAGTAGAAACTCGCCCGATTACAACGGTATGCGTACTTCTCCCCTAGGCCGTTCTTGTCATTCGTTTCGAGCATCAGAACTGCGAAAATTTTGAGTTTCTCAAGCGTTTCTTATCTCCAAACTGCCATATCTCGCGAACGGATTGATCAATCCGCAAAATTTCTGTTGCATCTGAAAGTAGACACTCGCCCGATTACAACAGTATGCGCACTTTTCCCCTAGGCCGTTCCAGTTATTCGTTTCGAGCATCAGAACTGCGCAAATTTTGAGTTTGTAAAGCGTTTCTTACCTTCAAACTGCCATATCTCGCGAATGGATTGACCGATCCGCAAAATTTCTGTTGCATCTGAAAGTAGACACTCGCCGGATTTGAACGGTATGCATACTTCTCCCCTAGGCCGTTCTAGTTATTCGTTTCAAGCATCAGAACTGCGAAAATTTTGAGTTTCTCAAGCGTTTCTTATTTCCAAACTGCCATATCTCGCGAACGGATTGATCAATCCGCAAAATTTCTGTTGCATCTGAAAGTAGAAACTCGCCCGATTACAACGGTATGCGTACTTCTCCCTAGGCCGTTCTAGTTATTCATTTCGAGCATCAGAACTGCGAAAATTTTGAGTTTCTCAAGCGTTTCTTACCTCCAAACTGCCATATCTCGCGAACGGATTGACCAATCCGCAAAATTTCTGTTGCTTCTGAAAGTAGAAACTCGCCCGATTACAACGGTATGCGCACTTTTCCCCTAGGCCATTCTAGTTATTCGTTTCGAGCATCAGAACTGCGAAAATTTTGAGTTTCTCAAGCGTTTCTTACATCCAAACGGCCATATCTCGCGAAGGGATTGACCAATCCGCAAAATTTCTGTTGATTGTGAAAGTAGAATCTCGCCCGATTACAACGGTATGCGTACTTCTCCCCTAGGCCGTTCTTGTCATTCGTTTCGAGCATCAGAACTGCGAAAATTTTGAGTTTCTCAAGCGTTTCTTATCTCCAAACTGCCATATCTCGCGAACGGATTGATCAATCCGCAAAATTTCTGTTGCATCTGAAAGTAGACAGTCGCCCGATTACAACGGAATGCGCACTCTTCCCCTAGGCGGTTCTAGTTATTCGTTTCAAGCATCAGAACTGCGCAAATTTTGAGTTTCTCAAGCGTTTCTTACATTCAAACTGCCATATCTCGCAAACGGATTGACCGATCCGCAAAATTTCTGTTGCATCTGAAAGTAGAAACTCGCCCGATTACAACGGTATGCGCACTTTTCCCCTAGGCCGTTCTAGTTATTCGTTTCAAGCATCAGAACTGCGCAAATTTTGAGTTTCTCAAGCGTTTCTTACCTCCAAACTGCCATATCTCGCGAAAGGATTGAACGATCCGCAAAATTTCTGTTAGATCTGAAAGTAGAAACTCGCCCGATTACAACGCTATGCGTACTTCTCCCCTAGGCCGTTCTAGTTATTCATTTCGAGCATCAGAACTGCGAAAATTTTGAGTTTCTCAAGCGTTTCTTACATCCAAACTGCCATATCTCGCGAACGGATTGATCAATCCGCAAAATTTCTGTTGCATCTGAAAGTAGACACTCGCCCGATTACAACGGAATGCGCACTTTTCCCCTAGGCGGTTCTAGTTATTCGTTTCAAGCATCAGAACTGCGCAAATTTTGAGTCTCTCAAGCGTTTCTTACCTTCAAACTGCCATTTCTCGCGAACGTATTGACCGATCCGCAAAATTTCTGTTGCATCTGAAAGTAGAAACTCGCCCGATTACAAAGGTATGCGCACTTTTCCCCTAGGCCGTTCTAGTTATTCGTTTCAAGCATCAGAACTGCGCAAATTTTGAGTTTCTCAAGCGTTTCTTACTTCCAAACTGCCGCATCTCGCGAACGGATCGACCAATCCGCAAAATTTCTGTTGCATCTGAAAGTAGAAACTCGCCCGATTACAACGGTATGTGTGGTATTCCCCTAGGCCGTTCCACCTATTCGTTTCGAGCATCAGAACTGCGAAAATTTTGAGTTTCTCAAGCGTTTCTTACCTCCAAACTGCCATATCTCGCGAACGGATTGACAAATCCGCAAAATTTCTGTTGCATCTGAAAGTAGAGACTCGCCCGATTACAACGGTATGTGTAGCTTTCCCCTAGCCGTTCCAGTTATTCGTTTCGAGCATCAGAACTGCGAAAATTTCGAGTTTCTCAAGCGTTTCTTGCATTCAAACTGCCATATCTCGCGAACGGATCGATCAATCCGCAAAATTTCTGTTGCATCTGAAAGTAGAAACTCGCCCGATTACAACGGTATGCGCACTTTTCCCCTAGGCGGTTCTAGTTACTCGTTTCTAGCATCAGAACTGCGAAAATTTTGAGTTTCTCAAGCGTTTCTTACCTCCAAACTGCCATATCTCGCGAACGGATTGACCAATCCGCAAAATTTCTGTTGCATCTGAAAGTAGAGACTCGCCCGATTACAACGGTATGTGTAGTTTTCCCCTAGGCCGTTCCAGTTATTCGTTTCGAGCATCAGAACTGCGAAAATTTCGAGTTTCTCAAGCGTTTCTTACATCCAAACTGCCATATCTCGCGAACGGATTGACCGATCCGCAAAATTTCTGTTGCATCTGAAAGTAGACACTCGCCCGATTACAACGGTACGTGTAGTTTTTCCCTAGGCCGTTCCAGCTATTCGTTTCGAGCATCAGAACTGCGATAATTTTGAGTTTCTCAAGCGTTTCTTACCTCCAAACTGCCATATCTCGCGAACGGATTGGCCAATCCGCAAAATTTCTGTTGCATCTGAAAGTAGAAACTCGCCCGATTACAACGGTAGGTGTAGTTTTACCCTAGGCCGTTCTAGTTATTCGTTTCGAGCATCAGAACTGCGAAAATTTTGAGTTTCTCAAGCGTTTCATACCTCCAAACAGCCGCATCTCGCGAACGGATCGACCAATCCGCAAAATTTCTGTTGCATCTGAAAGTAGAAACTCGCCCGATTACAAAGGTACGTGTAGTTTTCCCCTAGGCCGTTCCAACTATTCGTTTCGAGCATCAGAACTGCGAAAGTTTTGAGTTTCTCAAGCGTTTCTTACTTCCAAACTGCCATATCTCGCGAACGGATTGACCAATCCGCAAAATTTCTGTTGCATCTCAAAGTAGAGACTCGCCCGATTACAACGGTATGTGTAGTTTTCCCCTGGGCCGTTCTAGTTATTCGTTTCGAGCATCAGAACTGCGAAAATTTTGAGTCTCTAAAGCGTTTCTTATCTCCAAACTGCCATGTCTCGCGAACGGATTGATCAATCCGCAAAATTTCTGTTGCTTGTGAAAGTAGAAACTCGCCCGATTACAACGGTGTGCGTACTTCTCCCCTAGGCCGTTCTAGTCATTCGTTTCGAGCATCATAAATGCGAAAATTTTGAGTTTCTCAAGCGTTTCTTATCTCCAAACTGCCATATCTCGCGAACGGATTGACCAATCCGCAAAATTTCTGTTGCATCTGAAAGTAGAGACTCGCCCGATTACAAGGGTATGTGTAGTTTTCCCCTAGGCCGTTCCAGTTATTCGTTTCGAGCATCAGAACTGCGAAAATTTCGAGTTTCTCAAGCGTTTCCTGCATCCAAACTGCCATATCTCGCGAACGGATTGACCGATCCGCAAAATTTCTGTTGCATCTGAAAGTAGACACTCGCCCGATTACAACGGTAGGTGTAGTTTTTCCCTAGGCCGTTCCAGCTATTCGTTTCGAGCATCAGAACTGCGAAAATTTTGAGTTTCTCAAGCGTTTCTTACCTCCAAACTGCCATATCTCGCGAACGGATTGACCAATCCGCAAAATTTCTGTTGCTTCTGAAAGTAGACACTCGCCCGATTACAACGGTAGGTGTAGTTTTTCCCTAGGCCGTTCCAGCTATTCGTTTCGAGCATCAGAACTGCGAAAATTTTGAGTTTCTCAAGCGTTTCTTACCTCCAAACTGCCATATCTCGCGAACGGATTGATCAATCCGCAAAATTTCTGTTGCATCTGAAAGTAGACACTCGCCCGATTACAACGGAATGCGCACTTTTCCCCTAGGCGGTTCTAGTTATTCGTTTCAAGCATCAGAACTGCGCAAATTTTGAGTCTCTCAAGCGTTTCTTACCTTCAAACTGCCATTTCTCGCGAACGTATTGACCGATCCGCAAAATTTCTGTTGCATCTGAAAGTAGAAACTCGCCCGATTACAAAGGTATGCGCACTTTTCCCCTAGGCCGTTCTAGTTATTCGTTTCAAGCATCAGAACTGCGCAAATTTTGAGTTTCTCAAGCGTTTCTTACTTCCAAACTGCCGCATCTCGCGAACGGATCGACCAATCCGCAAAATTTCTGTTGCATCTGAAAGTAGAAACTCGCCCGATTACAACGGTATGTGTGGTATTCCCCTAGGCCGTTCCACCTATTCGTTTCGAGCATCAGAACTGCGAAAATTTTGAGTTTCTCAAGCGTTTCTTACCTCCAAACTGCCATATCTCGCGAACGGATTGACAAATCCGCAAAATTTCTGTTGCATCTGAAAGTAGAGACTCGCCCGATTACAACGGTATGTGTAGCTTTCCCCTAGCCGTTCCAGTTATTCGTTTCGAGCATCAGAACTGCGAAAATTTCGAGTTTCTCAAGCGTTTCTTGCATTCAAACTGCCATATCTCGCGAACGGATCGATCAATCCGCAAAATTTCTGTTGCATCTGAAAGTAGAAACTCGCCCGATTACAACGGTATGCGCACTTTTCCCCTAGGCGGTTCTAGTTACTCGTTTCTAGCATCAGAACTGCGAAAATTTTGAGTTTCTCAAGCGTTTCTTACCTCCAAACTGCCATATCTCGCGAACGGATTGACCAATCCGCAAAATTTCTGTTGCATCTGAAAGTAGAGACTCGCCCGATTACAACGGTATGTGTAGTTTTCCCCTAGGCCGTTCCAGTTATTCGTTTCGAGCATCAGAACTGCGAAAATTTCGAGTTTCTCAAGCGTTTCTTACATCCAAACTGCCATATCTCGCGAACGGATTGACCGATCCGCAAAATTTCTGTTGCATCTGAAAGTAGACACTCGCCCGATTACAACGGTACGTGTAGTTTTTCCTAGGCCGTTCCAGCTATTCGTTTCGAGCATCAGAACTGCGATAATTTTGAGTTTCTCAAGCGTTTCTTACCTCCAAACTGCCATATCTCGCGAACGGATTGGCCAATCCGCAAAATTTCTGTTGCATCTGAAAGTAGAAACTCGCCCGATTACAACGGTAGGTGTAGTTTTACCCTAGGCCGTTCTAGTTATTCGTTTCGAGCATCAGAACTGCGAAAATTTTGAGTTTCTCAAGCGTTTCATACCTCCAAACAGCCGCATCTCGCGAACGGATCGACCAATCCGCAAAATTTCTGTTGCATCTGAAAGTAGAAACTCGCCCGATTACAAAGGTACGTGTAGTTTTCCCTAGGCCGTTCCAACTATTCGTTTCGAGCATCAGAACTGCGAAAGTTTTGAGTTTCTCAAGCGTTTCTTACTTCCAAACTGCCATATCTCGCGAACGGATTGACCAATCCGCAAAATTTCTGTTGCATCTCAAAGTAGAGACTCGCCCGATTACAACGGTATGTGTAGTTTTCCCCTGGGCCGTTCTAGTTATTCGTTTCGAGCATCAGAACTGCGAAAATTTTGAGTCTCTAAAGCGTTTCTTATCTCCAAACTGCCATGTCTCGCGAACGGATTGATCAATCCGCAAAATTTCTGTTGCTTGTGAAAGTAGAAACTCGCCCGATTACAACGGTGTGCGTACTTCTCCCCTAGGCCGTTCTAGTCATTCGTTTCGAGCATCAGAAATGCGAAAATTTTGAGTTTCTCAAGCGTTTCTTATCTCCAAACTGCCATATCTCGCGAACGGATTGACCAATCCGCAAAATTTCTGTTGCATCTGAAAGTAGAGACTCGCCCGATTACAAGGGTATGTGTAGTTTTCCCCTAGGCCGTTCCAGTTATTCGTTTCGAGCATCAGAACTGCGAAAATTTCGAGTTTCTCAAGCGTTTCCTGCATCCAAACTGCCATATCTCGCGAACGGATTGACCGATCCGCAAAATTTCTGTTGCATCTGAAAGTAGACACTCGCCCGATTACAACGGTAGGTGTAGTTTTTCCCTAGGCCGTTCCAGCTATTCGTTTCGAGCATCAGAACTGCGAAAATTTTGAGTTTCTCAAGCGTTTCTTACCTCCAAACTGCCATATCTCGCGAACGGATTGACCAATCCGCAAAATTTCTGTTGCTTCTGAAAGTAGAAACTCGCCCGATTACAACGGTATGCGCACTTTTCCCCTAGGCCGTTCTAGTTATTCGTTTCGAGCATCAGAACTGCGAAAATTTTGAGTTTCTCAAGCGTTTCTTACATCCAAACGGCCATATGCCGCGAAGGGATTGACCAATCCGCAAAATTTCTGTTGATTGTGAAAGTAGAATCTCGCCCGATTACAACGGTATGCGTACTTCTCCCCTAGGCCGTTCTTGTCATTCGTTTCGAGCATCAGAACTGCGAAAATTTTGAGTTTCTCAAGCGTTTCTTATCTCCAAACTGCCATATCTCGCGAACGGATTGATCAATCCGCAAAATTTCTGTTGCATCTGAAAGTAGACAGTCGCCCGATTACAACGGAATGCGCACTCTTCCCCTAGGCGTTTCTAGTTATTCGTTTCAAGCATCAGAACTGCGCAAATTTTGAGTTTCTCAAGCGTTTCTTACATTCAAACTGCCATATCTCGCGAACGGATTGACCGATACGCAAAATTTCTGTTGCATCTGAAAGTAGAAACTCGCCCGATTACAACGGTATGCGCAACTTTTCCCCTAGGCCGTTCTAGTTATTCGTTTCAAGCATCAGAACTGCGCAAATTTTGAGTTTCTCAAGCGTTTCTTACATCCAAACTGCCATATCTCGCGAACGGATTGATCATTCCGCAAAATTTCTGTTGCATCTGAAAGTAGAAATTCGCCCGATTACAACGGTATGCGTACTTCTCCCCTAGGCCGTTCTAGTTATTCATTTCGAGCATCAGAACTGCGAAAATTTTGAGTTTCTCAAGCGTTTCTTACATCCAAACTGCCATATCTCGCGAACGGATTGATCAATCCGCAAAATTTCTGTTGTATCTGAAAGTAGACACTCGCCCGATTACAACGGAATGCGCACGTTTCCCCTAGGCGGTTCTAGTTATTCGTTTCAAGCATCAGAACTGCGCAAATTTTGAGTCTCTCAAGCGTTTCTTACCTTCAAACTGCCATTTCTCGCGAACGTATTGACCGATCCGCAAAATTTCTGTTGCATCTGAAAGTAGAAACTCGCCCGATTACAAAGGTATGCGCACTTTTCCCCTAGGACGTTCTAGTTATTCGTTTCAAGCATCAGAACTGCGCAAATTTTGAGTTTCTCAAGCGTTTCTTACTTCCAAACTGCCGCATCTCGCGAACGGATCGACCAATCCGCAAAATTTCTGTTGCATCTGAAAGTAGAAACTCGCCCGATTACAACGGTATGTGTGGTATTCCCCTAGGCCGTTCCACCTATTCGTTTCGAGCATCAGAACTGCGAAAATTTTGAGTTTCTCAAGCGTTTCTTACCTCCAAACTGCCATATCTCGCGAACGGATTGACAAATCCGCAAAATTTCTGTTGCATCTGAAAGTAGAGACTCGCCCGATTACAACGGTATGTGTAGCTTTCCCCTAGGCCGTTCTAGTTATTCGTTTCAAGCATCAGAACTGCGCAAATTTTGAGTTTCTCAAGCGTTTCTTACATCCAAACTGCCATATCTCGCGAACGGATTGATCATTCCGCAAAATTTCTGTTGCATCTGAAAGTAGAAATTCGCCCGATTACAACGGTATGCGTACTTCTCCCCTAGGCCGTTCTAGTTATTCATTTCGAGCATCAGAACTGCGAAAATTTTGAGTTTCTCAAGCGTTTCTTACATCCAAACTGCCATATCTCGCGAACGGATTGATCAATCCGCAAAATTTCTGTTGTATCTGAAAGTAGACACTCGCCCGATTACAACGGAATGCGCACTTTTCCCCTAGGCGGTTC